>NC_090732.1:145107017-145129517 GCF_036898095.1 Palaemon carinicauda
AGAAAGTCTGTGAAAAACTATTTATATATTTCAAAATTAACATTAGATTTTTTTTTTTCATTACAAAGAATCTTAAAGTTTTCATTTGTTAATAGATTTACTCATCAAAAGAATCCAGAGCATCCAAATATTTCTATATCTTAAAATTTTCGCTGCGTTCGGCTGCGTTGATCTGAGATTCGATCGCCTCTAAGCGTATATTATTATTATTATTATTATTATTATTATTATTATTATTATTATTATTATTATTATTATCTGTAGTAGTAGTAGTAGTAGTAGTAGTAGTAGTAGTAGTAGTAGTAGTAGTTAACACCGTCTGCTAAGTGGAGAGGAAAGAAATGTCCGGGAAAGCTGACGACGGAGTTGGGGGTTCCTAAATGTCTGCAGGAATTTTTAAGTCTCCGGAGGACTCCGAGCTCGTATATTGCATCAAAGATTGTTATTATTATCATTATTATTATTATTACTACTTTTATTATTATTATTAATAATGATAATAATAATAATAATAATAAGAAGAAGAAGAAGAAGAAGAAGTTAAAACCGTCTTCTGAACGAAGAAGAGAGAAATATCCGGGAATTCTATCGACGGATTTGATGATTCTAAATGTCTCCAGGGGTTTTGAAATCTTCAGAGGGATCGTTTGGTGCCAAGAATAATTTCCTGAAAATATAGCTGATGCAAGCTCAGGATGCATCATTGAATATGACTTTCAAAGCAAACAAAGCAATCGGAATGTGGATGGATATCATCAGAAATCTTACAGGAAGATTCAACTGGCCTCAAAAGGCAGGTTCGGCCCTTCTGGAGCAGAATCTTGCATGCGAGGACATGGCAGTACAACTTCAGGGACAGCTGAGAACTCTCCAGGAGTCGGGGGTCTTCAAGTGGTTTTCGTGGCTCTTCCCAGAGGCACCGCGCTTCGAAGACTCCCGTGTAGTCGCCTCTCAGGATGGATTCCTCGGCAGGTGGCTGCAGTGCTGTTTGGATTGGGGGCTTGTGGAAAGCCCGCGAGGAACTACAGCAGTGCGAACTTGGATTGCGTCAGATAGAGAGAGAAGCATTAAGATTCAAAGATGAATTGAAATCAACGTGGTTCGTTGGCAAGCTTCTCTCCGAATTTGACTTGGGAGAAAAGAAGGAAGAAGCCCTTTCGAATGGAAACAAGAACTTTTACATCGGCATGGCTGCTCTGCTTCCGTCATTTTCGGCGGAACTATGCTAGCAAGAAGGAGAATGGCTGGAGACGATGTGGACAACAGCCCTCTTGAAGAATATGTTCCAGAAATAGAAAATGGATGCGAGGATCTGTTGGGAGGAAATGAACTCAAAATGGAAGACGGAGATCGGACTACTCTTGCAAAATCTTGAGGATGGAAACAATAAGTTACAAGGACAACTAAATGAAATGAGAAGTATTGTAGATGAATTGAATAGAGCGAAAGAGACTCAAGGAAAGATGACATTTGAGAAGGCATCAAAATACCAGAAACTGGAATCTGAATGCGTTGAAAAAGACCTTTAGATGAAACAACTGGAAACTTCGGTGGAAATTCTTAAAATTAAAAAGGAAGAAATAAAGAAAAGGGAAAATGAGAAAACGGAACAAATAAACAAATTGAAACGTGATGTTGATGAACTGAAGGAAGAAAAAAAGAAACTGGAATCTGAATGTGTCGTAAAGACCATCAAATGAAGGAACATGAAAATTTGGTGAAAATTTCCAAAAAGGAAAATGAGCAAAGGAAGAAAGCCCAGAGTGAGGAAACGGAACAAGTTAATAATTTGAAACTTGAAGATGAACTGAAGGAAGAAAAAAAGAAACTGGAATCTGAATGTGTCGTAAAAGACCTTCAAATGAAGGAACATGAAAATTTGGTGAAAATTTTCAAAAAGGAAAATGATCAAAGGAAGAAAGCCCAGAGTGAGGGAACGGAACAAGTTAATAATTTGAAACTTGTTGATGAACTGAAGGAAGAAAAAAAGAAACTGGAATCTGAATGTGTCGTAAAGACCATCAAATGAAGGAACATGAAAATTTGGTGAAAATTTCCAAAAAGGAAAATGAGCAAAGGAAGAAAGCCCAGAGTGAGGAAACGGAACAAGTTAATAATTTGAAACTTGAAGATGAACTGAAGGAAGAAAAAAAGAAACTGGAATCTGAATGTGTCGTAAAAGACCTTCAAATGAAGGAACATGAAAATTTGGTGAAAATTTTCAAAAAGGAAAATGATCAAAGGAAGAAAGCCCAGAGTGAGGAAACGGAACAAGTTAATAATTTGAAACTTGTTGATGAACTGAAGGAAGAAAAAAAGAAACTGGAATCTGAATGTGCCGTAAAAGACCTTCAAATGAAGGAACATGAAAATTTGGTGAAAATTCTCAAAAAGGAAAATGAGCAAAGGAAGAAAGCACAGAGTGAGGAAACTGAACAAGTTAGTAATTTGAAACGTGAAGTCGAAGAACTGAAGCAAGAAAAGGACAAACAAAAAGCTGATTTGGGGCGTGACTATGAAAAACTGGAATTTGTGTGCAAAATAAAAGACCTTGAGATACTGCAAGAGAAAAAGATTGTGGAAAATTTTAGAACTGAAAATGAACAACTGAAGAAAGCCCAAGGCGAGAAAACGCAACAAGTAAATAAATTGAAAAGTGAAGTTGTTGAATTAAAGACAGAAAAGAAGCTGAAGGTTGAAAACGTGGAAGCTCGTAAAACTGAGAATAAGCCAAAGAAAGAGATTAAGGAGAAAACAGAAAATAAGGATGAACATAAGAGGAAAAGCTTGTTGATGGCTGGATTATTTGCACAGATGAACAACAGAGTCAAAGACGCAATACATATTTTCAGTGAAGCCTTGACTATGGAGACGGACAACGATGAAGAAACAGCTCTCCTGCATGTCCTTCGTGCTGAAGCGAACGCAGCCACTGAGAAGCCTCCTAATATGGATATTGTATTAGACTGTTCCAAGGTTATAGAGAAAGGCCTTGAAGGGTGGAAAGCGTTCATGTTACGAGGGAGGCACCTCGTCAAACTTGGAAGTTCCTCTAGGCAGCTTTCTACTTGGGATCCAGACTTTAATGTATTAATTTATATGGCTTATTTGAAATATGAAAGAAACACGTTTAAATGTGCAAAAAAAAATTATCATATATATATATATATATATATATATATATATATATATATATATATATATATATATATATATATATATGCATATATATATATATATATATATATATATATATATATATATATCTTTAAATATATATATATACATATATATATACATATATATATATATATATATATATATATATATATATATATATATATATGTGTGTGTGTGTGTGTATATATATATGTATATATATATGTATATATATATGTATATATATATATATATATATATATATATATATATATATATGTATATATATGTATATATATATATATGTATATATATATGTATATATATATATATATGTATATATATATATATATATATGTATATATATATATATATATATATATATATATATATATATATATATATATATATATATATATATATCTTTCGTGGTGTTAGCTACCCATCACTCGATTACCAGGCTTGCGCATGGTGATATCGACCTTTGATCGGTCTGTATAAAGTTAATTTTATGCTAGAGAAAATCAATTATGGTGCTATTTAAATGCAGAATACCTAAAATTTACTGCAGTATATTCAAAAGAGGAAAAGGAAAGCGATTGAAGGGTTAGAAGCCAATTAGAATTTGAGGTAAACGAGAATATCTATAATTTATCATAAAAATAATAACTAAAATGATGCAGTAGAGATTTATATAAAAATATTTTGTCACCTTCCATAACTACGTCAGATTGTCATCGCAGTAAGAAATATTTTAGTGCTATTCAAACCACCAGCTATTGAGCTTTAAAACACAGGGAAAATTTAAGACATTATAATTCTCTGCGTAAATGTTGCTTGAGAATACTTTCCTTTGAACTTACTAGTTTCCTTGCTTGAAGTCCCTTGTGGTGTAATTTCTAAGTCCAATACTTGCAATCGTTGAACATTTATCAAAACTAAAAGTTAGAGCGATAGGAAGATTTTTGCTATAGTGAAATTGCCTTTCTTTTTATACACAATTCCTAATTATG
Organism: Palaemon carinicauda; assembly: GCF_036898095.1. NCBI lineage: Eukaryota > Metazoa > Arthropoda > Malacostraca > Decapoda > Palaemonidae > Palaemon > Palaemon carinicauda. Next base: position 145,111,190 of record NC_090732.1, read on the forward strand.
GAGTAAAACATTTTATTTTCATTATTGGCATTATACAGTAGGTTCACTTAATGTGTTGATTTTTTTTTCTCCAGAGGTAATTGTCTTCCATTCCTAGCCAGAGTTAAATCAACCAATAATTTCTGCCTTTTTTCAGCATGTATAATTAATTTACTTGGTCTACAAAATTTACTTGATGTCAAATGCAAAATGATTAAGTATTTCTGTCAAATTTATCCTAATTGAAACAATAGTTTGTATCAAAGCAAGAAATATACTGTTTATAAAGAAAGTTAGCTTCCCATATATGTTAAAAGCTCAATTGAATCTGAATTATGCCTGTCAAGAAATGCTTGATTTTATTCTTACACTTAGAAACACATCTCATAACATTTTGCCTCCTCAGTTATATCCTGGTGCAAAGTGACCCAATCATTATAAGCCCATCTCATTAGCAACTAATCTCTTGTTTTCTGTGTCCCCAAATGCTATCCAAGACGCTGGAAAAACAACTAACTTTATTTCCTTCGAGTTCATTTTCATGAGGCAAAGTTAGGCACTGGGAGCCACCAAGCACAAGAGTCATTTCCCCTAAAAGTTTTTCGCTGGGAAATAGCTTTGGCTGACCCACACTGTGTCGATCTTCTCGCGAATTTTTGCTTGTTGGAATGCAGGCTACGGCTGGGACTGTTTACTTTCATTGGGCAGAATACTTTACTTTTCTATTTATATGTAAGTATGTTTGGTTTTCTGTTCATTTGCCCATCATTCTTTATTAATTGTTTTAACCTGATTTAGATTTAAATTGAATTGTAATAACAAAAGACATCGGATACAGATATGGTAAACACGCAGTTGATGAAACAGCCATAATTGTTGTGGAACAATGACCAAATAAAGACCTGTTTCCTGCGGCACACCCAAGTTTCGAAACCGAGCACAAATAGCACCTGGAACTGAAGTTATTATTTACTTTGATAAACTCTGAGCCAAAGTTGGGTTGAAGGTGTTCCAAATTAGGAAATGTACACATGCAGTTCTAAAACCCTTTTAGCCCCGACCGAAAAGTTCCCGCTTCAAGCGCCGGAGAAGGATAAAACTCGACTCTCACCTTAACTTGGGTCTATTTGATTTGGACCTCAGCCAGTTAGGTATTTTCTTCCTTAATTTGCGCTTCCAACCAGTGAATTCTAAACACAAGGAAAATTTAAGTCACTTTCAGAAAACTCTGTAAGTTGAAGGGAACAAAAACAGTGGAGTAATTAGATCAATGAGAGACAGTGTTGAATTTCATGCTTCTTGGACAAAATAGTAATTTGATGTCGAGAAAGATAGAAAGGAAATCGTATGTGGAACCACTGTAAAATGGATAATGTATTAGGAAAAATAAATACCCCCAAAATATGTATTTGAAAAGGAAATATTTCACCAAGCTCGAATTTCAGTGAAAAGGTATCTGTGAATACGTACGTTTGGAACGAATCGTTTCAAAAGATTCTCCGAAAACAGTTCAATTTTCCTTCCTGTATTTGTACGTGAATGTTTTAAAGAGAATTTGGGCAATTTTTCGTCTCTCGGCTTCTTTCCAAACCGTAATGAAGTTTTGCAAAAGAAATTGCAAGATTCTTCCAATAGTTTTTTTTTTTTTTTTTTTTTTTTTTGTCTTGGAAAAGTAAAGCTTCTTTCTTTTGGATAGTCTCATTAAATTTCGCACTTGAACTCTGACACGTCCTTTATAAGTTAAGCTTATCTCAGGTTGTCTCCCTTTCCAGGTTTTTCTTTCCTCGCTTTAGTCATTGCTCTTAAAAAAACCATGTACACATACAAGTATTTTGATTTGAGGTTTTCTGGCATCCTTAGATGCAAGGATGCCAGAAAACCTCAAATCAATCAATCAATCAATCCATGAATATACATATCACAGCCTTTGAAATAAGATTAGAAATTATCCTCTATATCTGTAACATTTCAAGATTTGTTTGTGTGCATCATTATGGGTGCACAAAAGTAGTGCCATGCGCTTAAAAGCAATGCATTTTTTTTTAATTATATAATTTTCTTATAGCGCAGACGTATTAATAATGTAATTCTCTTTAATACCGCAAAGGTAAATAGAAAGTAAATTTTATCTGAGGAAAGGTTGTTATAAAAGAAGGAAAAGTAAATTGGTAAACCACCTAAGTTCAGCATTCTACAATAATAGCGAAGAATGTCAGTGATCCACAATAGAACTTAGGCACCCAAATATCCACTTTTATTTGATTTGACTCCGATTCCTGCATAATGCAATATTAGATTACTGAGATGGATTTATAATTGATTAATCCCGGTGGATATTTCTGGCACTTCTTTAAAAAAGAAAAATTAAGTTTCTAACTGAGGAATAAGTAGGCTATACTAAACAATTAATACGGCACCGCAGTGAGTCAACGACCAAGTTGGTTAAAAAGTTTTCTCTGTTATATCATATGACCATGTTTCTGATATCATTCAGTCTCTTGGTAATGAACTTTACGACAATTACCCAAAATTCTGTCATGACGTTTTCATAGAAAGAAAAAAAAAAAACATCAATCATTAATGAATATCTTTTCCTCCCTGTCCATTGGCATTCAAACAATAACCCTCAAAATTAAATTTTTCCAGTTGAATTGATGTTCACTAAAAAGAAATAGCATAATGACAATCAAAACTTCCTCAAATAATATAAGGTATACCAACTATACAATTGGTTTTGTCTGTTTGGACTTTCAGTAACATTTAAGTTTACCCATAAAATCACCTATTTTATAGAATTCCATCTCCCTTGTTATAGTCGACAGTGATCCTAATCTTCTGACCTCAGTAGCATTCAATCAAACTACTAACCTGACACAACTCGGTTAACTTCACTTATTGAGAGACCAGTGGTTTAGTAGACCTGGCGATCTCTAATATGTTGTTAGCAGTCATGGAAACTAATTCTCAGTTATAAACTACACTTCTCTTGAATTTGGATACTTGATAAGCTTTTGGTGTGATAGACGTGCCAGGCGTGTATATGTTTTTGTGTCAATCAGTCGCCCTGGATCCTGAAAATTAATACTTATCATTAATAAAAAGAATATAAAGAAGTCAAATTACATTAGTAGTAAGCTCCCTTGACTATGTGTTGTAATTCTTTGAAACTTGCAACTGGTTCTATGGCTCTAGGTGAGCACTAAATGGTTATGGTTGGTCTCAACAATCAACAGACTTGATTAATGAATACCAAGAGCTGGTCAATGGATTGTAGCATAAATGTAGAGGCAGATTTACTTTAGATTTTTCTGGCTAATTTTCGGAGGAACTGGTGATAGGTTACCTTACCTTATAGGCAGATGCTGACGTTCCAAGAAGCCATGGTGATAGCTAACTAGATGGGTCAGACTCAGGAGTAAGTTTTCAATGGGTTTAACGGAGAGAGGGCCACGGTGGATGACCAACTTAGTTGTCTCACTGGATCGAATGATTGGTACTGACCTTCCGTGCAAGTCAAGTAAAACCACCTCCTCCGTTAACAAGATAAACAAGGACAAGTAAGGAATTGGACTACTTTAGCTCCTTCTCTTTTGCTCATTGCGTCCATGGCTTTGCTTATTCTTTGTAGGACGTTTCCTTGATTTTGATTGGATAGATTATTGGAAGACAAAGTAGCTGCTACCTAGTACGAGAGGCTTTCAGGTTGCACAGTTGCACACTGAAATTCCTGGCACACCTCGCTCTGAGAAAGTGCATCTTGTCACACCCTTACTGCGCAGCAAGTAGATGATGATGATTTGTAATTGCTCTCTGATGATTGATTGCCCACACAAACACAAGTGTTCCCTGGAATATGCTTATTTATGCTGAATTCTTACATACCAATTGTAAATATACTATCTTAAGAAAATGAATTTTTGTTGGACTCGTGAATTATATATAACTATCAACCTGGACAAAATTTATAAACTATACCAAAGTTCATTATTCTAGCCAATAACTTTTCTGTTAGAATGTTATATCGAATAACGCAACAAATGTGTCTATACAACGTAATTATAATTTGGAATCATTACTGAAAATATTATGATACTATATTGAATTACTTTAAAACAAAATGCCTCGATCCCCGTAATAGCTCTAAAAACCTACTCTGCCCTACCCCACACTTGACGCCTTTAGAATCACACTCTTTCGTATATATATATATATATATATATATATATATATATATATATATATATATATATATATATATATATATATATATATATATATATAATAGATAGATAGATAGAGAGAGAGAGAGAGAGAGAGAGAGAGAGAGAGAGAGAGAGAGAGAGAGAGAGAGAGAGAGAGAGAGAGGGGACTCCTACTTTGTATTTATGAAAGACTTTTTAGTCGGGACATAGTAATTGCCAAACTAATCATCGATCATTTTTGTCAACAAGTCGGTCGCGAGAATGGTATATTAGATAATGCAGCAAATATAAGTAAGAATCGTTATACTGATAAAATTAGGATCGGATCATGTGAAAATATATTGAATTTACGTTCAGACATAATGTTTTGTGCTTCCCTTACCATCACAGACCTTACAGCTCTAACTAGTACTTCTCCCTCCCGTCATCCTCCCCCCGCCTGTTGTCCTCCCCTTAACAACCAAACTCTTCTACACCTGAAATTCTGGACTCAATAGATATTTGGGGTGACAGCGGAGAACCGGAGACGACAGGACATTTGTATTTGATTGAACATCTAGAAGAGCTGCCTACCATAGCAAAAGAATCTCTTCTACCGTTACCAAGAGGAAAGTAGCCGCTGAGCAATTACAGTGCAGTAGTTAATCCTTGCGAGAAGAAGAATTGTTTGGTAATCTCAGTGTTGTCAGGTATATGACTACAGAGGAGAATGTGAAAAGAGTATGCCAAACTATTTGGTGTATGTATAGGCAAAGAAAATATGATTTACAGGAATAAATCGTATCACTGTCAATGTTTTATCAATCATGGCTTATTTTCCCCATTTGAAACAACAACATGACCTTTGACACCATGACCATATGGAACATTTGTAAAGGAACGAAAATAGAATATATAAACTGCTGTGTATCTAATAACAGAATCGTTTGAATTAAGGGATTTTGGGTCATGCAATTTATAATTAAGAAAATGGCTATACAAAAAAGGGAGTTACAGCCTATAAAGAAAATATATTTGAATTTTCACGGAAAAAAACTAAATCAATGAATAACATTGTATTGAAAATATTGACGGAAGAAAAACCTCTACCTACCGCGCAACTTCCAAAATGGAAAAAAAAAACAAATTTCTCAAGGTTAAGTCTGTATTGCCCAGCGAATGCCTTTCAACCTCCCAACTTCCTCAATATCTCTCTTTGAGAGAAAACATCAGTCGGCCAAAAGTTTGTGATGAAACGAGAAGCAAAAGCAACAATTGTATCACCTTTACAAGTTGTTTGCTCTATCTTGGGGTACAAACTACTTGGCGGTAAAGTTACACCTGGGAAAACAACTAAAGTTCTCTTTTGGCGAATTCGATGTTTTGACTATAAAGTACAATATTCTTCCATTATCGATATTGTATTAAGTTGAAAGAATCAAATTTTTCAATAGGCTTTATCAAACCATGTAGAATTTGTGCCTATGGAGAAATAAATCATCCAATAGGATTTTGCATAGTAGAAAATTTTACTTTTGACATGTAACACTGAATTTTTATCCAAGTGTTTTAATCATCATCATCACACTAAAAATTGTTTTAACCATAAACTGAAAGATTCTTCCATGAACGATAGCGTGTAAGTTGAATGAATCAAATTTTCAATAGGTTTTGTCAAACCACATGTAAAATATGCACCTGTTTAAAAAATGAATTATCCAATAGGATTATTATTATTATTATTATTATTATTATTATTATTATTATTATTATTATTATTATTATTATTAGCCAAGCTACAACCCTAGTTGAAAAAGCAAGATGCTATAAGCCCAAGGACTCCAACGATGAAAAACATTTAACAATAAATTATTCCAAAAACAGTAACAGCATCAAAACAGATATGTCGTATATGAAATATAAAAAGACTTATGTCAGCCTGTTCAACATAAATACATTTCCTGCAAGTTTGAACTTTTGAAGTTCTACTGATTCAGCTGCCCGATTAGGAAGATCATTCCACAACTTGGTTACAGTTGGAATAAAACTTCTAGAAAACCTCTGATTTGTAACGCGGAATTTCTATCCGTTGTTTTTGTATTATCCTCCCACTCAAAATTCTATTAAAATATTGGCACAACGTTGGTGGCATTTTGGGAATTTGTGTGCGATCAAAGCAGACTGGCTTGAAAAATATGGAATTCATTTAGAAACGAAATAATTTTATTTAAGAAAAATTAAATTGAGAAAATTTGAAAAATGGTTTTGTCTGATATCCCCAGTATTGTTTATTCGACCTCTTCCTTAAACGCAGTTATATTTTTTAATGCAATTATTTGTAGTTGATATTTTGTCCTTTTTCATTTGAAAATTCTCACAATGGTGTTTTGTCCCATGTGATGGAACTAACATGTTAGTTGCCTTATTGAATTAAATTATGGGAAGTTTAAGGGCATGCTGAATAATAATAATAATAATAATAATAATAATAATAATAATAATAATCATGATGATGATGATGATGAGGAGGAGGAGGAGGAGGAGGAGGAGGAGGAGGAGGAGTAGTGGTAATGATGATAATCTTTGGAGTAACGGTAATGATGATATTTCAAATGTAGAGTATTATAAATTTATTGATGGGAATCAAAATAACCTCTAAAGCTCCACTGAAATACATTTTTTTTCATATTACAGATGGGTATAAATTCAATGACCTGATCCAGACATCATTCCCATGGACTGGCAGACCATCTCAAGGTAAGTGCTCCCCTTTTTCGAAGAATGATTCCCCATTATCTGGAACGGTTATTTGGGGAGGAGGTTGGGAAGAATATCCCGTTATAGGAGTCTCTCGGCTGGCATTCGTCAAAAGTCCGTATAAATCCTATTCCCGAATGGCTTGTCCATATTATGGTTGATTTGGTCTGGCTTAACGAAGGGTTTATGGCCGCTGAGAGTAGGTGTGGGTGGCGCTGATAAACACTGAATTATGTCTTTTAACATCATTTTTATCCTAGCAACGTATTGTGATGACATTGTTTGTCGTCAAAACAAGCAATGTTTTTGTGTTCGGAAACACGTTTTTCTAAGATTCTGTTAGCTTTCAGTAAAGAAAAGTCATTATGTTCGTAGTGTACTTCAAAATTTCTTATTTTAATAACTATTCAAAGGCACTAGAAATTATTATTTTTTGCATTAATTACTCAAGTTTGTATTACTATAAAGTGCTATTAGATGATCAAGGCCATTTGAATTTTAGGATATTCCATCTAATTTTGAGTGGAAAGGTACTTTATAACCACTATTCATAAAGGTTCACTTTTCTTCTTAATGTCAGGTATTACATTTTTTATTCGCTAATTCTTCGTTCAGTTGTGTTTTATGACGAGAAATAATTAACATACCATCTTAGTCAGATTTATTTTTTCGATATATCTTGCAGATTGCGGATGAGATTTTATTTGGAAATTTGAACTGTAGGGTGGCCAGGGCACCAGCCACTCGTTGAGATACTACCGGCAGGTAGTTATTGTTTCCTTTGACTGATCAAATGGTACTGCATTGAATCCCTCTCAGGTTACGGCTCAGTTTTCCTTTGCCTACCCATACACAAATAGTCTGACCTATTCTTGGTACATTCTCCTTTCTCTTCATACATCTGACAGCACTTAGAAAACCGAAAAATTCTTCTTCACTCAAGGGGTTAACTACTGCACTATAATTGTCCACTGGCTACTTTCCTCTTGCTCCGGGTAAAAGAGACACTTTAGCTATAGTAAACAGTTCTTCTAGAAGAAGACCACTCCAAAATTAAACCATTGTTCTCTAGTCTTGTGGTAGTGCCATAGCCTCTATACCATGGTCTTCCACTGTCTTGGGTTAGCGTTCTCTTGCTTGAGGGTACACTCAGCTACACTATTTCCTCATTTCCTTTCCTTGCTGGGCGATTTTCCCTGTTGGAGCACATGGGCTTATAGCATCCTGCTTTTCCAACTAGGGTTGTAGCTTAGCAAGTAATAATGATAATATTCATTGATATTCGTTTAGGCTCAGTTACTTATGAAAGTTTTGAGTACTTTGATAAATAACACAAGAATTTGCAATTCAGGTAAGAAATCTACGTTTGTTCACCATGACAAATTATTACAGTCTAACTATGTATGTTTCAGTATAAATAATTAAACGTAACATGTTAATAGGTATAAAAAAATACCCAGTAACATTTAAAATAGGTAATAATAAGATGTGTGTTAATTATATGATTCTAGAATTCGCATAACTTCCTTTAACATGCGAATTACTTTGTATTATCATTGAGTGTTCTTGGATATATTGTTGATGTTTTATGAGAGAATAGCAAAACTTCGTCTATAGTAATCCAGTGTAAAATATATTTTATTAGGAATATATATTGTGAACAAGCCATGCTTTATCCATGCTCCAGGGAAAGTGATGATGTAAATAAAATCTGGTCCAAGTGATTGTAAGACACATACAGTTACATGAAATTTGTTCATGAATCATCTCTCAGCATTATTTCTTAGTTCGTTGATTTAGTAGAGAGGAAATTTAAGTGTTTCAAAGACATTTTGTTTAGTAAAATGTTCAGTAAGACATTGTGCGTTGCCGGAGAATCTTGAAAAAAGAAAATGCTTGTGCTGTTTTGCAACGGAAATCAATATTTCTTGTTGCCAGATGAGAGGATGCCACATTATCCAGCATCAAGGAGAGAGTGAGGTCTGCCTAAACTGAGCCTGATCTTTCCTGGAGATATTTTAGAGACGTAGCAATAGAGAGACGGAAAATGGGGCCATTAACATATATATGGGATAATTTTCGAAGGCTCTCAAGGAGTTACGAATCCAAAATACCATTGCCTCCACTTTTTTTCATTCATGAAATGTGAATACGGGATAATGCGACAAATTACCCCTAAAAATTTTATAATGCTCAATGTACAATGTTTATGATCTCAGGATTATTCATCAAAGCATATAAGGTCCATTTGAAATCCATATATCTAGGGGAATCAAATCACCATCTGCCTGTTGACTCCTCTGGGTCATATCATTTGAAAGGAAATGGGACTTGTCATTAATACGAACATCCTTAACTTACCATTAGGAAGTCATCGAAGGCCAGTGTACTTCCTTCAGCTCTTTAGGTCATTTATTTTGCCTTCGTGCCTCTAAGGAATGAAATATGTAAAAATGGCGATCGTTGTTAAAAAGAAAAAAAAAATATGAATATAACAATTATCTCGAACAATTTCAAGATCGTATTATTATATTAACCATGCTAGCGATATTAATTATAGTTTATTATTATTATTATTATTATTATTATTATTATTATTATTATTATTATTATTATTATTATTATTATTATTATTATTTGTGTAAATGCCTTGGATGCACATTCTAATGTTTCTTGCAATAGAATATTTATTTCCAATCTTCATGAAACCTTCTTGTTTTAGAGAAGGACTGAATCAGTTAACTGTCATTTTGTTTGCTTTCCTCATCGTTTATGAAAAGTTTATTGATAGTGGTGTTTTATATAAAAAATTTTGTCTTTACATACTCCGTCTTGTATGTATAGCTACATGCAGTAAATTTGACTTTCTGTATATAGTAATGCAATATTTATACAGGGTTCAAATATTGTGCGTATACAGAAATATGTAAACATATAAACATTCCTGTGCATGTCAAATATGAAATTCATTTCGAGGTCTAGCGTTCCTGTGATTAGCTCCTTTGAAGAAATTTTGAGATCACTAGAATAGATTACTTTGTAAAATATACGAAATGAAATTCATGTTATGGCCAGATTAATGTTGAGAATTTAAGGAAGAATAGAGTAAAAGTTTCCACTCTTTGCCATTCGAAAAGGATATATCTAAAGCATATCTTGCTTATGTAATAAAGAGCAAGTGTGTATATATATATATATATATATATATATATATATATATATATATATATATATATATATATATATATATATAAATTCCCTGTCACACTGACGGGCAACCTCGGAAAACAACAGTCTCCCAAAAATTGCCAGAACTAAGGTGTAGTTATGAACGGGGGAGGGGGTAGAAGGGATGAGTCTCTGTGTGTGCACATGTGTGTGTATATCTATCTAAACATTTGTCCGCCAATTTTGATGGGCTGCAGACACCAGTAACTTAGAATGAGAAACCAATGAGTTTACTCTATCTACATACAATAAAGTTTCAATAAGATAGAATAGTTTTCGAAGAAAACTTTGTAGCTTCCTAGGTAGTTGTCATCTGTTCTTTGTAATTTCGTCAGAGAGACGGTCTTCCATTTTTAACTTTATTTTTCAGGAAAGTGGAGTGTTGATGTTGTTGCCTAGTAAAAGGAATACTTTTACTATAGCAGGATTTCTCTAGAAAGAATCTTCAAGAAGTATACTGACGCTTAATAATTATTAAAATTATAATAACGTTTCTACAATATCATGTTCTTTGATATAAATTTATTTCGCTTCAGGTTTGTCACAGAATTGTAACGATTTCATGAGCAATGTTAAGAAGCAGCACATCTAATACATTTAAAATTAATAATGACGATGCAGATCACCTAATGTGCTGAGAACATTATTGCCATGATTTTCAGTTACCCATCGAATGTTAGGCAAGTGAATCCAAATGTCTTGCCTCACATTGTTAAAGAAAACCGTAATTTTAATCAGAAATTCTTTGGAAAATATTCTATTTTCAGCCGTATTTCAGTAAAGCACAGGAGACCGTAATTTTTATCCTACTTTGCTATTATCTTCTACGGGTTGCTGACCGTAATATTACTACTGTACGTTTTTGTATCCGTTTTTAAAATGGTAAATGCCTGGCAACATTTATTCCAGGATTTTTACCGTTTTTTAATGCAAATTTTTAACAGTGCAAGGGGAAACATGTACCCACCACTGTCCCTCAGAATCACACAACAAATAACCTACCTAATGTTAACTTTAATTCTATTCAATTTTTGTTGCATTAGTACTGGCGTTAACTCTTTCCTGTTTCGCTCCTTCGTCGTAAAAAGATCTTCAACGAAATATTACACAAGTTTATTTTGATTTAATTATGATCCAATCCTATTTGTATGAGACAGCAAAGCTTTATCGCCTGCCCGGTATTGGTCAAGAAAATTCAATTATGTCAGTTGGTTATTGATCTTATCTTATCCAAAAGAAGGTTCAACCTAGCCTATCATTACTATATTTATATATATATATATATATATATATATATATATATATATATATATATATATATATATATATATATATATATATATATATATACAAAAGAATAGGTTCTATTGCTGGTGTTTTCCCAGTGAGACTGACAAAGGAAGATAAATTGGTTCTTCTGTCCTTGATGTTTCATATCTTTTTTTTATACAAGTTTGGTGTGCTATTAACGGACATGAGGCGGATAATGAACTCCTAAGTTGAGTTTCTAGAAGAGAAAAGTTAATGGTTTAATACAACAATTACCCTTTAAAATTTTCATTGACTTTGATATGGTGACCGCAAAATAAGGTGGCAGTAAAAAAAAATTTTCAACTAATCTGTAATATTATGTATTTGACCAATGCAGACTCATTTTTAGTGCTTGCACAAATATATATTTATGGGGTAAATGTATCGATAATTGCGTGAAACTGCCTATGGAAATGGATTACGAACAATTTACGTATATGCTATCGCGAATTAAACTTTTTTTTTTTTACCCTCGCCAAAATGAAAAAACACAATGCCAGTGAATAAATGAATAACTGATGATTGCAACTGATGTGTCAAAAGCTTTACAGTTTTTATTACGCGCGCCAATTTGCAATTCCCCCGCGTTGATGGCACAAAGCCCTATACGAATTTTTTTTCTTTTCAAACATACAAGTATTTATCTGGGATTTCAAAGGTCGGTCATTGCTTCATACCGACTCCAATTCTTTCATTTTCTTTCGTAACTTTCTTTAACCATCCTGTAACTGGTGATATGAATATATTAAGGAAAATATTGATTGAAAAATTCTGTTCTGTTCATACATTTCTTTACTCCTAACTTTTTATATCTATATACCTAATTATTATTATTATTATTATTATTATTATTACTTGGTAAGTTGCAACCCTAGTTGGAAGAGCAGGATACTATAAGCCCAGGGTCCCCAACAGGGAAAATAGCCCAGTGAGGAAAGGAAACAAGGAAAAATAAAAATATTTCAAGAACAGTAACAACATTAGAATAAATGTTTCCTATATAAACTATAAAAGCTTTATCAAAACAAGAGGAAGAAAAATTAGATAGAATAGTGTGCCCGAGTGTACTGTGACGGCGCCGAGTAAGGATGTGAACTCAAAGGCAGATTGGAAACGACTGAGTTATATTATTGTGGAACACTCTCCTTATATACAAAACCTCAAGGCAACAGGACATAACAAGTTCACGAGACAGACAATATTACAAAGGAAAAACCAGACATGAATTTTCATGTTCATTTTAGTGCGAGGGAAGAGCGAAGATACAAGCATAATATATACAAAAGGAATTATGTACAATTGTGTGAAACACGGTTGGTACATGGCTCCCTCCCTAAAAATGACATACTGTACATGTTATATAGGGTGCCCTGATCTAGAGAGGCGAACTGTAGGCGGATCATCTGGCAGAAGATAAGCAGGTTTAGACGATCAATGGAGACCAAGTCTTCTTTGCCCCGAATGTTTAGGAGGAATGCTTTCGGACTGCGTCGGATCACAAGGAAAGGGCCCGTGTAAGGGGGCGTTAGTGGTGGCTTGCTGGTGTCGTTGCGCAGGAAGACGTGCGTTGCAGAGTGCAAGTCCGTTGGTATGTGATGCTTCGTTGGGGGCTTGTAAGTCTGGCGGCACGGAGTAAATTTTCCCACGACGTGACGTATGCTCTGGAGATCGTCGGAGGAGGTTGTAGAAGGAAAAAATTCGGCAGGGACGATCAACGGGTCGCCATACTCCATTTCGGCTGCCGAGACGTCGAGGGCGTCTTTAGGAGTGGTCCTTAGTCCCAGGAGGACCCAGGGAAGCTGAGTAAACCAGTTGCAATCCTTGCAGCGGGACATCAAAGCTGCTTTGAGGGTGCGATGAAAACGTTCAACCATTCCATTGGCAGCGGGGTTGTAGGCCGTTGTCTGATGTAGGGTGATGCCCAGGAGATTCGCTAATGACGTCCACAATTGAGAGGTGAAAGTGGTTCCCCTGTCAGAAGTAATATGCTCAGGGATACCGAATCTTGAAATCCATCCAGAGAGTAAAGCAGATGTACATGAGGCGGACGTTGCAATTTCCATGGGAATGGCTTCAGGCCAACGAGTGGAGCAGTCGATGACGGTAAACAGGTAACGATGTCCTTGTGATGTGGGTAGGGGGCCTACAACGTCGACGTGAATGTGTGCGAAACGACGCTGAGGTTGAGGAAAGGTGCCCACTTCTGAATCCGTGTGTCGATGTACTTTGGAAGTTTGGCAAGAAGTACAGGCACGGACCCAATCTTTAGCATCCTTAGAAATGCCGTGCCAAATGAACTTTCCCTTCAGCAGCTGTGCAGTAGAACGGCACGAGGGATGTGAAAGGCCGTGGATGAAATCAAACACCTGTCGGCGCATGGGAGCAGGAATCCAAGGTCGCGGTCTACCAGTACTGACGTCACAGAGGAGGGTGGTGTTGGAGTCTTCGAGGGGAAAATCTTCCCAACGGATGGACGTGCAGGATGTCCTACAAGCTTGATACTCTGGATCCTGTCGTTGGGCTTCAGCCAGGGCGTTGTAATCCAATCCCAGTTGAACGGCAGCCAACATGTTTCTTGACAGGGCATCGGCAACGGGATTCATTTTCCCAGGGACGTATTGGAGGGTGCAATTGTATTCAGCCACGGCGGAGAGATGTCGGCGTTGACGGGCGGACCAGGTGTCAGACTGTCGAGTGAAGGCGTGCACCAGAGGCATGTGGTCTGTGCGAATGACGAAGGGCGTACCTTCTAAGAAATGGCGAAAGTGACGGACAGCCAAGTGCACCGCCAGCAATTCTCGATCGAAGGTAGAATAACCCGATTCTGCCTTGGACAGTTTTCTGCTGAAGAAGGCCAATGGGCGGGGCGAGCCTTTGACCACCTGCTCGAGTACTGCACCAATAGCGACGTCGCTGGCATCGGTGGAGAGAAGGAGAGGGGCATGTGGGATAGGAAAAGTGAGAGCCGCAGTAGTTGATAAGGCCTTCTTTGCATTGCAGAAGGCTGCTTCTTGAAGGGGACCCCACTTCAGATCCTTTGGCTTGCCCTTGAGGGAGGCGTAGAGGGGAGCAAGAGTGGCGGAAATGGCTGGCAGAAAATGGTGATAATAGTTGATCATGCCCAAGAATTCCTGCAGAGCTTTGACGGTCGAGGGCGCGGGGAAATTCTGAACGGCTGCTACCTTCTCAGGGAGGGGATGGACTCCTTCAGGAGTGATACGGTGCCCTAAGAACGAAACTTCGTTGGCGCCAAAGGTACACTTGTCGTACCGGACTACAAGGCCGTTTTGTTGCAGGCGGTCGAGCACGATGCGCAGGTGACGGAGGTGTTCCTCTTTTGAGGAGGAGAACACAAGTATGTCGTCCACATAACATACACAGAAAGGGAGGTCCCCTAAGATGCTATCCATGAGACGTTGAAACGTTGCCCCAGCATTACGAAGGCCAAAACAGGAGTAATTGAAGGTGTATGTGCCAAACGGAGTGGTGATGGCGGTCTTGGGGATGTCTTCTGGGTTCATAGGCACCTGATAATACCCCTTCAGGAGGTCGAGCGTAGAGAAAACCTTCGCTTTGTGCAGGTAGGAGGTTACATCGGCAATGTTTGGGAGGGGGTAGTGATCCGGTTCAGTTTGCATGTTCAGGCGCCTGTAATCCCCGCACGGACGGAGGGAGCCGTCTTTCTTCAGAACGATGTGTAAGGGTGACGACCATAGGCTGGAGGCCTTTTGGCAAAGGCCCATTTTCTCCATTTCGTCGAACGTCTGTTTGGCGGCTGCCAATCGTTCCGGTGCCAGACGTCTGAATTTTGCGAAGACTGGGGGTCCCGTCATCTTGATATGGTGATAAATACCGTGCTTGGCAGGAACCGTGGGCGTTTGGCGAAGTTCTGGACGGAAAACTTCCGGGTACGACGTGAGGAGGTGGGCGTAGGCATCCGTGGGTGCGCTGATGTGGAGAGCGAGGTTAGAGGGGGCTGGTTGAAGAGGTGTCGACAAGTACGAGTCTGCGTTGACCAATCGTCGGTGGGCGACATCGACCAGAAGGTGGAAATGAGAGAGGAAATCCGCACCGAGGATTGGCATTGTGACGTCAGCAACGAGAAACTTCCAATTGAATATACCGTTTCCGAACGATAATGTGAGGTTCTCGTAACCGTAGGTGGGTATCGCATATCCGTTGGCAGCTACCAAGCGGACGTCGGCAGATGTAGACAGACTACGTTGTGCCTTGAAGAGTTTCCTTGGCAAAAGAGAACGACAAGCACCCGTGTCTACCAAAAATCGCACGCCTGTTCCTGCATCCTGTAAAAAGAAAAGATTAGAAACATGGGAGGCCACCGCCACAAGCGATGGCCTACTTACACGTTTTTTGGCCACTGACAATCTTTGGCACATTTCTTCACGGTTGCCCCGAACCTGAAGTGGTAGTAGCAAAACTGCGGCGGATGGGAGGTAGTAAGTGGCTGTAGAAGTCGTTCGTTGGGGCGGGAGCGATTGATGGGTGGTGGGCGGCTTTGTCGCCGCTTCGGCACGTCACGGGGTAGGCGTGTATGTCCTACGGCATTCATGTCAGCTTCGGTTGACGTTGAATAGGCATCCTCGTCGTCAGGGGTGGAGGCATTGATGGAGGTCTTGAAGTGGCTGTCCATAAGGGCGTCGGCTTTGGTCATCAAATCCTTTATGGGTAAACTATCGACATCGGGTATGGCAGCGCGTACAGGTTCAGGTAAGCGGCGTATCCAAAGGGCACAGAGTAGGTTCACCTCACGAGGAGAGCCGTCTGCGGCAGGTTGAAGGCAAGCGATACTGGTCATTTCCCTGAGGGCAAGCGAAGCCCTTTGCTCCCCCAACGGTTGTTGCGAGAGCTGAAAAAGCTTTGCTATACGGGCGGCTGGCGACGGCGAGTACTGCTGCAGAAGGTATGATTTGAGGGCGTCATACGCTGTTTGGGTGTCTCCTTGTTCACAAAGCCAGTCGGATATTTCTGGGAAGGTGTCCTCGGGTATCGCTGCGAGAACATAATCTGCTTTGGTGGTTGAGCGAGTCACGCCCCTGATACGAAAGTGGACTTCAGCTCGTTGAAACCAAGCAAACGCTTCTCCGCTGGTGAACATTGAACGTTTCAATGGGGCGGCCGCAGTGCCAACTGCTGTAGTAGAGTCGGCCTCCGTCATAGTACCAACGATGGAGGGGCGAGGGAGGTGGTGGTGGGAGGCAGTGGGAGCGAGTCGACTTCCGGGGTCACCAATGTGACAGCGCCGAGTAAGGATGTGAACTCAAAGGCAGATTGGAAACGACTGAGTTATATTATTTTGGAACACTCTCCTTATATACAAAACCTCAAGGCAACAGGACATAACAAGTTCACAAGACAGACAATATTACAGAGGTAAAACTAGACAGGAATTTTCATGTTCGTTTTAGTGCGAGGGAAGAGCGAAGATACAAGCATAATATATACAAAAGGAATTATGTACAATTGTGTGAAACACGGTTGGTACAGTACCCTCAAACAAGAGATATGAAGAAGATAATAAAAAAAAGATGATGTGAATTTAGAAGATAGAGATTACATGAGTCTACTATCTAGATTAGGAGAAAAAAACCCAAGAAACATAACAAAAAGTAATATAGAGATGCAGATGATGTCTGACTTCAAGAATATCCTAGATTAAAAGATTCGACAAAATCCGTTGATTACGTAATTGTGGGTTCATTATATTGTTGTTCTCGTAACATTAAAATTTAGGGGCCCAGATTATGAGCAAATCTGAGTTGGAGACTATAATAGTTCTCTCTTGTATACTGGAAAATCTAAAGGTTTTGAAATGAATTATATACATAGGTGTATATGTTAGTGTGTAAATATATATATATACATATATATATATATATATATATATATATATATATATATATATATATACATATGTTTATATATATATATATACATATATATATATATATATATATATATATATATATATATATATATATATATATATATATATACATATGTTTATATATATATATATATATATATATACATATGTTTATATATATATATATATATATATATATATATATATATATATGTGTGTGTGTGTGTGTGTGTATATATATATATATATATATATATATATATATATATATATATATATATATATATATATATATATATATATATGTGTGTGTGTGTGTGTGTGTGTATATGTATATGCATTGTCCTAGCTTTACTCATATTCATTTTCAGTCCTACATTTCTGCTTTCCCTATTTAAATCTTCTCTCATCATTTGCAAGTGTTTGATATACAATATTTGGGTATTTTTTCCAATGATTATTTGTATTAGCTTCTCGATTCCTTTACGTTCATTTGGATATCCTCTCCCTACAAGCCTTGTACATAGACGATAAGTAAATAAAGATATTTCTTTCCGCTCTGTGACTCGAACCCATGCACGACAGTGAAAGTGGACAATTACTCAGTCCACTGAGCTACGGAAGCTACATTATTTCAGCTTATACGCGCAACTGTATGTGCTAAATCTTTCAACTTCTATATAGGTTAAAGACTTTTAGCGGTAAGCATATTCTAAAACCATAAATAAATAGAGAAGTAATGTGGTCGTTGTGCCTATTGAAGGTACTTATATACAGTATATAGAATCAATTATCACTTTAATCATGTATAATATATACATTCGTAATACCTACGTTAGCATCTTGTCTTCATGACTTTTTCGTACTTTTTATAAGATACTCTTACTTAGACATACTTTTGAACCCGTTTCCTTTTGTGGTAGGGTTCGAATGCCCGCTCTTCGGCAAAGCTGAGATATCCACAGTATGCCGTCTCAGTAGCTTAGTG
>NC_090732.1:145134517-145144517 GCF_036898095.1 Palaemon carinicauda
CCTTACTATAATTAATAATTGTTACTTATTAAAAATACTAACAATTAAATAGACAAAAGTCCTGAAATACAAACGGACTTAACTCCCAAACTTTAAAAGCATTTTACCAAAAGCTCAGAAAAAGCTAATTAACTGGGTTTTATTAAACATGAAAAAAATACCCAGCGGCTGATACTGTACAACTCATTATTGAAATTATATTTCATGTTCTTTGTAAATAAAGATTCCGAAATGAGGTCAGGTCTAATTGAACAGATCAAACCTCATTACTGAGTTTTCGTTTATAAAAAACAAAACTTTGCCTGAGTAACAAATAGTCCGGTATATAATTAACAATTGCGTAACTATGATTAGTAGTAGTAAATAGGTCAACTTGTTTTCATTGTATTTTCTTGTGTTGTTTTTATATTTGAGTCGTAATTGGTTTGATGTACATTTTCTAAATTTTGGGTCCTTCAGGTATAAGCACTTATTATTCAACCTGAGATTATATTTCCTTATTTTCTGTTTGTTGTATTTGTTTTATGTAATTCAGTTTGCTGACTGCTTTCGCAAAGAACAATTTTTCATTTACTACCCATATTTTACAGATATTGTCCTTAATTTCAGTCTCATAAGCTCATAAAACAGTAGTTCCTCCCGGCTTTTGTCAACATTATGTATCATCAAGTTGTACACACACACACACACACACACACACACACACACACACACACACACACACACACACACACGTCCCTGCTTTTGCCAATATTATGTATCGTCAATTCACACACACGCACACATACACACGGGCTATTTGCTTATTTTATACTATATTCTCTTTTCTAAATACAGTGTAATTTTTTAAAGCATTTCTAGCCGCCTCTTGTACCAATATTTCAGCTGCTTAAATAGTGAGAGGATGATTTTGGAAGGATCTTTTCATTCTAACTACTAAAACTAATCTGAAACATTTTGATGTCCACGGAATATTTCATCACAATTTGCTGTTCCTGAATAAAATGAAACATTGATCCTGCTACTTTGGAGTTTGTAGAATATTTTATATTAATTGTTCATTACTTCTCGTGTAATGTATTTATTTCTGTATTTTCTTTCCTCACTGGGTGATTTTTCCCCGTTGGGGCCCTTGGCCTTATAGCATCCTGCTTTTCCAACTAGGGTTGTAGCATAACAACAACAACAACAACAACAATAATGGTAATAATAATGATAATAACAATGATGATGATGATGATGATAATAATCATGATAATATCATTAATAATAATAATTAATAATAATAGTAATAATAATAATAATAATAATAATAATGATAGGATGAGATAAAGTTTAATACATCTGGTCATATACTCTCGTCACTTTTTAGCCGAGATCATCTTTTTGTTGGTTGCTTAACATCGGGCATTGTTCCCTCGAGTTATGGAAATATGTTTTTTTCATTTCCTTTCTAATGTTATTGACTTGCAGCTAAACAAAGATAAAAGGAGATGACATTACCTCAACATTCTCCAGATCTACGTTTCTCCGTTGTTTAGAAATCTGCCAGAGTTAATTTCTCAGTGTAAAGGTTTTAAGGCATCTCATGAATGGCAGAGGCAAGGGACATTGACATAGCTCTAGCTCAGGCATGGGTAACTGTTCATCAACTGGGGGCCGCATTTAATTATATCCCAGTGAGCGAGGGCCCCGTGATAATACATATGTGCAAAAAATACTAGCCTAGCTAGTAATGATAAAAATAATCTGAAGCATGTCTTCAAGATCTCCTGGATTCAAGATAACTTCCATATAGACATCATTACCTGACGTAAAATGTGACAAAGAAAATTGGAAGGAATTTGATGAAGTTTTATTTTTGGGGGTGGAGCTGGGAGAAGTTCAGTAATTCAATGTTCCCAGAAGAGAAGTTGCAACATTATCTAAGATAAAAGAATTTGTAAGAAATACGCATTTCTTTCCAAAGGATCTTGTGGAGACGCAACATTAAAGAGACGGAAAATGAGGTCATTACCATATATATGAGGTACTTTTCTAAGGCTCTCGTGGAAATAAAAGGCCGAAATATCGCTTCCCTCATTCCCCTCCTGAATACGGGACAGCCAGTTCCCTAAATAATGCCTTTAGATTTGATAAACTTCAACCGCTGATGCTGATGCGATTACTCTGATGGTTCTTTGTCATGAAACATACTCATACCCAAAGAGGATTTCTACGGCTTGTTATCTGCTTGTTAAAATCGAACGAGTCTTGTAATCGAAACAAGTAGGCTTGTTAACTTATCATTAGGATGACATGAAAGAAGAGCACCATACTTTCATCATCTAGGATGTCATTTATTCCACCTCCATTCCTCTAGAAGTCTAGAGACTAATCATTACGAAGGTGGGGTAAGCGTCTGGACTGGAGTTATTTACAATATGTTGGTGAAAAAAGTCTGCCTAAAGGTGTGTCCACACTAGCGACAAAACATGTCGACAACACTTTTAGGTAACAAGTTGTTAGACTGTTGACGAAACATTGTTGTGGAGAAGTTGGTAGAGATTTATTGGTGATATGTTGACAACCCTGGTGTGGACGAGTCGATGTGGTTGGAGATACCCGGACAGACACACACAAGTCTCTAAAATGAGGTGTGGACGGCTTCACCAAGTTGACGCGTGTTGCCAATATGTTTAACCTGTTGATGTCTCTATTATTATTATTATTATTATTATTATTATTATTATTATTATTACTGTACGTGACCCATCAAAAATGACGAATAAACAGTTAGATACACACGCGCACGCACCCCGTCTCACCAGGGTATGACTACTCTCTATTCCCTACCCGAGGACGGAGAGAGCTCAGCAGAACTGATATATATATATATATATATATATATATATATATATATATATATATATATATATATATATATATATATATATATATATATATACTGTATACAGAGAGAGAGAGAGAGAGAGAGAGATATTTGTGTGGGCTTGGTATATGAAATATGTGTAGATATGTTTGTGTGCATATATGCATGTATACATATGTATGCAAGTATCCACATGTGTGTATGCCTATATGCATGTATATGTCTGGATATACATGGTTTTGTTTCACGGGAAAAATTATTTAAGGTAAATGCTTATGATTTTAGAAAATGTAGGTAACGGCCTTAAAGACAAAACACCTGCTTATTGAAATGCCTCGTCCTGTTAATGGGATATGAGCTCCGCCCACGAAAACACCTGCGTGTTTTTCTGATGTATTGATCTACAAATGCACTACCGGATTCAGGGGGGATTGCGGGATCCCAAGTTTAACATTCATACTATTTTTTTTAAAACCCCAAGTTTAACCTTCAACCTATTTTTGAAACCCCAAGCTTAACAGTCAAACTTTTTAAAACGGCAAGTTTAACAGTTAAACTCTTCTTAAAACCCCAAGTTTAACCGTCAAATTTTGTTTCTTGAAAACATCAGGTTTAATAGTCATTTTTTTTTCT
Source organism: Palaemon carinicauda (assembly GCF_036898095.1). NCBI lineage: Eukaryota > Metazoa > Arthropoda > Malacostraca > Decapoda > Palaemonidae > Palaemon > Palaemon carinicauda. Next base: position 145,138,023 of record NC_090732.1, read on the forward strand.
TAAAGAATGGGAGTTTTCAGGAGAAAAAGGTTTGACGGTTGAACTTGGGGTTTAAAAAAAAAAATTGTTATACATGGGGTTTTAAAAAGAGTTTGACTTTTAAACTTGCGGTTTTAAATAAAGTTTGACTGTTAAGGTCGGGGTTTAAAAAAAAAAATTGACTGTTAAACTTTGGGTTTTAAAAAAAATAGTGACTGTTAAACTTGGGATTTTAGAGAAAAAAAAAGTTTGTTAAACTTGGGGTTTAAGAAAAAAAAAAAAAAAAGAAAAAGGTATGACTGTTTAACCTGGGATTTCCAAGAAAAAAAACAGTTTGGATGTTAAACTCATCATATTGGTGGAAGATATTTACTTTGCCAGTTATCCTTATTTTCATGTTTCTTCCTTCATTAAGTTATTTTGCTTTTTATAAGTTTTTTTTTCTACGATGGTCCCTTTGCTCAAAAGTAAAAAAAAACTATTCACGATTCAAAATTTCATCTTAAATCTATGAAAGTCACAAGCATAGGTGTCAAACCCATCTTAATTACAAATATGTAGAGTAGGGTCAATATGAAGTCAAATGGTTAAAGTTTATTTTCTTATTATATCTAATGCATCGCTTTTTTTTTAATTCCCCATATGTTTTATTCTCGACCCATAGTTAATTTGAAATTATAAATTAATTGTGGCTTAGCTCAGTTCTCTTGAGTAATTTCTTAGGCAGAGTCAATTCAATATATATATATATATATATATATACAGTATATATATATATATTATATACAGTATATATATATATATATATATATATAGGTATGTATATATATACAATTATATATATACATATATATATTTAGAGAGAGAGAGAGAGAGAGAGAGAGAGAGAGAGAGAGAGCATGATTATGTTCCCCAATGCCTGGTGTATCTGCAGAAAAAACGTCGGTATTCTCGGTATAGTCGCTGCTGTCTATGTTTAATAATGAAGAAGGTCTTATGAGATCGCTATCAGTGAGGAAGGTCAGGTCATAAAAAACGACAATTTAAAGGTGTGAGTATCCTCACTCCTTGCTCCTGACTTCTGCGAGTTTCCATTCCTTGGAATCACGCCTAAAGTTATCAAGTAATATGCATCTCTTTTTTGGGGGTTGGGGGGGGGGGAAGTAATTCGTTACAACAGGAAGCACCCTATTTCTCTATCTCTGCAGTAACGGCTTTCAATTCTGTTGTCCGTTTAACTGTTCTTGAAACACAAGGTTTACATTCATTATTTGGCACTGCTCATCACAAGGGACTGGCTATCCTTTGATGATTCAAACCAATGAATCCTCTATGGATTTAATCAGTCAATGAAGAAGATGACATAATGGCCCCCAGTCTTTGGCATAGCAGGGTCCTAAGAATATCCCGGTTTGTAAATACTCATCTGAAAATTGGTAATTGAGATGTTGGAACCATGAATCATGTTGGGAAGTTACAGCAAGTCGAAAATGAATTCATGAAAAATAGTTTAGATATCTTGGCCCTAAGTGAAATACGTTGTAAGGTGATTGGTAAGGAAACTTCAGACCAAGGCAATATTTATTCTCTCTCTCTCTCTCTCTCTCTCTCTCTCTCTCTCTCTCTCTCTCACTAAGTGGTAAAAATTCACTATATGAGCTGGAAATGAAGTGATTGTGTTAATGATATGAATCAAGTTGGAAGAAGTGGAGAGACTAACTACAACTCGACGAGTCAAGAATTGCAGTTGGTTGATAGTTGAACGGAAGGATGCAGTCCCCCCTTATAATTAGATATAACTCAAAGGTAGTCAAATGATGAGGTTTTTCGGAAATGTATAGTCATGTACTAAAAGTATTTGTAGAGATTACCATTTAAATGTTTGATATATATTATCGGGATGCTGTTATTGCATCATGCATTGTCACCCTATGATTTCAATTTTAAGATAAGAATGGTTTTAAAAACATGAAAAAATAGCTATAAAATAGCCGAATATTGCGTCATCCTCCGGAATGCTTACAGCACCCCCCCCTGGACCCCAGCTGCACTGGTCATGTTTTCCGACTCCCCTTTTAAAATTGCTGGATCCGAACATGTGACTAAGGACATGTCTGAAGCCTTTGTCTTGCAGTGGACTAGAAATGGCTACATTTGATATTGTTGTGTGACATTTTACATTAATTTGCTCTCATATATCTCTCATGTATCCTGCAGATAGCTGGACTTCCTCTTATTTATTTATTTATTTATTTATTTATTTATTTATCAGGAACTAAGAAGCAAAATATATTTTGGCCTTGAAATGAAAATCTCCTGAAACTAGTCGATACAGAGAAAAATCTACTGTAGATGATCATCTATTTATTTTCGTACATTCTTGAATAAGATACTTGTGAACTCAGAGAATATTCTCTTATCGTTCATTGTTTTAACTATCGGATTGACGTTTCAAACTTCCCACGCCAGGCAAGAGTTGAAATAGCTATTGGGTTGTATTTAAATTGTTCTCCTTTTATGGTTTATATATTTCCTTTCCTCAACGGGCTATTTTTCCCTGTTGAGCTCTTGGGCTTATTATATTCTGTTTAGCTAATAATGATAATAATAATAAAACACGGGCTCATGCGTTGGCAGCCCGTAAAAAAAAGGAGTAAAGTAGATCACGAGGTACCCATTACTACGTAATATATATTTGTAATATGTTTATTCTACAATTTTCTTTATAGCCCTGTATTATGTGTGTACATAGAACTTCAAAGTGGATGATTAAACATTCAATCTGGAATCCTTAGCGTTCCAGATTGAAAAGAAAACAAATACGAATACGTTCCGAGAACGTGATGTTTTATTCATAGGTTATTTAAGTGTATGTGATAATGTGAGTCCCATAAAATGCGCTACTTTAGCCTCAAGGACACAGAGTTTCATTTAAACGGCATGGATTAGATTATACCGTCTGGATGTTTATAAATCATAAGGTCTTAAATTCTCTCTCTCTCTCTCTCTCTCTCTCTCTCTCTCTCTCTCTCTCTCTCTCATTTTTGCAATTTAAAGAAAGGAAAACCACTTCCTCATCCATCTCCTTAAAGATATTGCACCAAGAAACACTAAGCGTTGAATAAGAAGAAGAAGAAGAAGAAGAAGAAGAAGAAGAAGAAGAAGAAGAAGAAGAAGAAGAAGAAGAAGAAGAAGGCATAATGTGTATCAATGTTTGGCGGACAGCAATCAATATTTTCTTGTTTCCAGATGAGAGGCAGCAACATTATCTAGCCTCAAGGAAAGAGAGGGTGAATATAAAACAACGTACTTCCTTCCGAAACATATTTTAGCTGAGCATCATCAGAGAGACGGAAAATGGGGTCATTACCATACATATGAGATATTTTTTAAGGAGTTATGTATCCTAAAACCACCGCTCTCATGTTTTCCTTTATGGAAATTGTAATAATTCTTCAAACTTCTTAATTACTTCAGGTTATTTTGTATTCGTTATGAGGGTTATGGAATGACGAGTGCTTGATAAGAGATGTATTCTCTAGCTCACTGAGGCTGCAGGCAGATTGAATTTGAAATTCAACGGCCCAACCTCCGTAGGGATGACGTAATGAAGACGTCACTACAATAACAGAAAATGGAGTTTATTATGATTTAAGCTATACTAAAGTGATATACAACAAAACTGTATGGGATAATTTTATAGAGTTGAACCGTTGATGATAACATTCAACCGATGACTCTTCGTGGCATTCATCATCGTAAGGTCATTTGAGGTCCATTCATCTCCAGGAATCAAATCATCATCTGCTTCGCGTCTCCGCTTTGCCAAATCAGAGAAAATCTAACGTGTTGAGTAATCAATACGAGTAGGCATCATTGACTTTGCCATTAGGATGACGTCGAAGACCATCAAACGCTCAGCATCAGTGATGGTGTTTATTTCCCTTTTCACAGTTATACAAACTTGAAATTTTCAGAAGAGAAAAAGCTGTTCAGATATTTAAACGTTTTATATTTCTTTTATATGTCATAAGTTTTTCGTTCAATCGTAGGTTCATTTGCGGAGGCATATTCATTTGGTTGTGATTTGAACAAGACTTTATTTAATTGTTATTATTATTATTATTATTATTATTATTATTATTATTATTATTATTATTATTATTATTATTATTATTGTTGTTGTTGTTTCTCACGTTTATTCTATAAAGTTGTTAGTTACTAAAAGTTGTTGTTTCATCTCCTCTCATTTCTTATTCTATATTGCTTGTTATTTTCTTAATGATGTCAGGTCTCACATGTTATCTCGAAAGTCAATATTTACGAATGTTGCTTAGCTTAACTTGTATTTAATCCATAGAGGCACTTGAAGTGGTCATTGCCTCGATCAATCAGCCAACAGATAAAGGCTATAAAACTGTTTTATGTCAGGTAGACCTCCTTTTATGTCGTTGGTTAGAGGCAAGACACACGAAACGTTCTAATTGAATAAATGCAAAGTAAACAGCTATTATTTGCCAACCTTCAAACTTTCCTTATGTTTAGTATCACAAGAGAAGAAAATCGATTGAAAGATGAGAAAACAAATGAAGAATTTGACGTAGATGTAACTGGGAACTCTTTTTGATGAAACAACACTAGCAGTTTCCTTATTATTATTATTATTATTATTATTATTATTATTATTATTATTATTATTATTATTATTATTATTATTCATTAATTTCTTTCATAACTTTGTAAATAATAAGAATAAAGTATTGATGTTATAAAGAAACTCAAGTTTGTAACTGGTTTCTTATGGAAAGTATAAACGAAAATGTCATATTCAGTAATAAGGCGATAACATTCTTTCATAATGCTTTAATTGATTATTTAATCCAAACATTTGTGTTTATCACTTACGGAAAAACAATGGGCGTTATTCTTTTATTAAAGTTTTTGTTTTCTATAGTTTATCACATTTTCAATGATTGGTAATTGATATGAAACTGATTTTGTTTTATTTTTGCAGTCAGCGTAAATTTGTAAAGACGTTTGCTGCAGAACCTCTTAAAAGGAACATTGAACTCTTAGGATGTGAATTTCTAGAAATTAAATCGTTAAGGAATATTTTAACTTAAGATGACTGTACATATGTAACCTGTATAGGCCTAGATATTTTCACTGGCTTGTCTCCAATTTCCAGTTTCGAGATGCGGATTTATAATACTCGTGCTCTCCATCCTTACACCAATCAAAAATAATTAACCATTCACTTTTCCACACTCTTCACTTTTACACACTGGCACACGTATTTGAATTAATCAGTTATAAGCTGCTGAGGTAACCCAAGGCATGTATATGGCCTCAGTAACTCTAATTATAATGTTTGTCTCGCACCAGTTCCTTACAAGGTAGCGACTCGGTGATTTTTCTTTGGGTCAAGATTGTGTTATTGTTAAAGCATTTCCGATATCTCTCGAGAACCCTCCTCCCCCTCCTCCTTTCTATACACAGGACAATTAGATTAACACCGTAAACTCATTAGGGAAACTAAACTTCAGGGGATTACAGCTAAAGTAACTATGACATAAGGCTAATAATTTCTCAAGCTAATCGCTGAAAAGCAGGACTGTGATATTTTATGCAGAATTTATATATATATATATATATATATATATATATATATATATATATATATATATATATATATATATATATATATATGTGTGTGTGTGTGTGTGTGTGTGTGTGTGTGTGTGTGTGTGTAAATATGCAGATGTGGGTAGCATTTTATAAGTAATAATATTCCTATGAATAAGTTAAACAATGGCTTACAATACAGACTGTAGAGAGACTACCTGCTTATCATTATCACGAGATCCAGAAGAAACTGCTCTTGAATAATTACCTAAAGAGCGATAATGATCATCTCAGACTTGATGCTCCTAAGAATTGAGGCAACATGAAGACTATGTTGCTTAGTTCAGTTACCTTTCCTTTGCTCCATCCTTAATAATATCTTGGTTGCCTCAGGGGATATTTGCTTTGTTTTTAAAAGTTGAAATAATTTGTTTAGTATACTATATTTTTATTAAGGGTTAGTGTTGCTCTAAGTTGCTCATTTTTTGACATTGGTATTTGTACATACCATTAGTTTTTATTTGTATTCAGCCATATACATTTATATTTACATGACGTCAAGTTCATCCTTACATATGATGTATACAATTGTAAAGGTGAACACAAATTATACAATATATTTATATTTCTGTAGTGTTTTGGTTAATCAAAAATAAAATTTATGTTTTGCCTTTGCGGTTGTAACGAAGCAAAACGCAAATCACTATTGGTTTAAAGTCTAGAATATAACAACTTTACAGAATCAGCAAAATAGAGTTCCTACATACGCTAGATAAACCTGAGTAATTGATAACGAATAAAAGAAACATCAATTTTACTTTGCCACTGAAAATATTTATTACATCCAACGTCTTTTTACATTATAGTAAGAAGCCAATGCATTTACCGGAA
>NC_090732.1:145149517-145174517 GCF_036898095.1 Palaemon carinicauda
ATATACGAAAGAGCTGTTTTGATTTTGTTACTATTCTTGAAATATTTTATTTTGATTTTTATTGCTTATCATACAGTTTATATTCTAATTTCCTTTCCTCACTGGGCTATTTTCCCCTGTTGGAGCCTTTGGGTTTATAGAATCCTAGTTTCACAAGGACAGCTGTAGCTTGGCTAATAATAATAATAATAATAATAATAATAATAATAATAATAATAATAATAATAATAATATTCTGGAGATATTGGCACACAAGCCCTGTAGTCATTAAGGTGCCTTCAACAGACTGTTACAATGTTAAGGTAACAATAAGGCCAAATAGTCATGAGTATGTGAAGAAAAATTGTCTAAAGTTTATGAAATAAAGATAAGAGAGAAAATATAAGACTCGAGACAATGTAATGTATGATGAAGACTTTTTCATGTGGCATGTGACTGCAAGCGACGCTAATGATAGTAACCAGCTATGAGATATTATTAATTGAAAATTGTATTATTTTGTGCGTTGCTTGACAATTTGATTCTTTCTCGAATTTAGGCAAATGTCATGCTGAAGATAATACTTGTCATAACTAACGACAGCTTTGAATATGAGCGCATTTATTTTTCAATATCAGTATTATGAATTATTACTTTGGTAAAGCTTTCGTTTGGATTTCATAATTTCTTCATTTGTGATTTTTGAGTCCGTCTTTTTTTTTTCTTAGAACTATATCAATATCATACTAATATAACATATAACCCAAAGGCTTATTGATAACTTATTATAACTATCGGCAACCGCCATAAACACTTACTGATTAACGTAAACTCAACAAATACTGTCAAAGTGTTATGTGCCTAATCTGTATACATACATTCGATCCACTTTCGTCTTCAACGGAGATTTCTTCGGGAAAGCGTAAGCTACAGGTGTCCCTTTGAATATGCTTTCAGACATGATGTAAAGGTTGCAGGTGCCATTCTGAAATAGAAAATAAATGAGCACAATATCATATTGGGCACATGGTATTTCTCTTTTTATCAACTTTCATTATTCTATTGTTTGATTATGATTTGAACCAGATATAGTTCACATACTCCAGCTCCTTGGAGGTAAATCATGAAAGTATTGAATGTAAAGGATTATTTTAGTAGAGGTACTGCAAATAACTTGTACTGTAGTCAATTCGTTTTAGTTAGGGAGATTTGCACAGATTCACAGGGGTGCCCTCTTCGCTGGGAAAAGTTTCCTGATCGCTGATTGGTTGGACAAGTTAATTCTAACCAATCAGATAGTAGGAAACTTTTCCGAGCTATACGGGCACTGCTCCGAGTCGGTGCAAATGCGCCTCATTAAAAAAAAATAAGTATTAGTAAGCAATACATGAAATTTTGAAGGATCTCTCTCTCTCTCTCTCTCTCTCTCTCTCTCTCTCTCTCTCTCTCTCTCTCTCTCTAGTATAGTAATAATAATTACGGCCTATTTGATTACGCATTAATTCCATTATATTTAGTATATATTTCATTTTAGTCATTTATCTATCATTGATATAAATACTTGTTTCTTCCCGATGTTAATCGGGCCAGCTCTGTTAGAGTCGAGTTTGACTCATTGGGCAGGTTAATCTCCCCCTTTTAGAAATAATAACTGTACTTTTTCTTTCATTAATGTGATTTCATAGAATTACTTGTCAAATTCAGTAAGTTATGAACGAAGCCTCAAAATGGCTCCCGTGAGCCGAAGTTGCTACGGTTCACCTGTGGGAAGTCGTCATGGTTCAAAGGTTTAAAGGTCATCATGAATGGCAGAGGCAAGGGATAGTGACATTGTCCTATCGAGCAGGACAATGCCCTAGAGACTGACCATATATACATATGATCAGCGCCCAAGCCTCCTCGCCACCCAAGCTATGACCAAGAAGGGCTAGGCAATGGTTGCTAGATAGACCTATAGGGTCCCAGAACCCCCCCCCCCTCCTTAGCTTACAAGGAGGGTGAGGTTGCAGCGACCAAAGGAACTACGAATTTAAGCAGGACTCAACCCCCAGTCTGGCATTCACCCGTCAGGGACGTAACCACATCAGCCACCACAACCCTAAAGTTTCTAAGGCTGACCTGTGATAAGTCGTCATAGAGCCCAAATATTTTCTATGGCTCACCTGTGAGAAGTCGTCATGGAATCCGAATATTTTCTATGGCTCACCTGTAACAAGTCGTCATGGAGCCTGAATATTTTCTATGGCTCACCTGTGAGAAGTCGTCATGGAACCCGAATGTTTTCTATGGCTCACCTATGAGAAGTCGTCATGGAGCCCGAATATTTACTATGGCTCACCTGTGAGAAGTCGTCATGGACCCCAAATATTTTTTATGGCTCACCTGTAACAAGTTGTCATGAAGCCCGAATATTTTCTATGGCTCACCTGTGAGAAGTCGTCATGGAACCCGAATATTTTCTATGGCTCACCTGTGAGAAGTCGTCATGGAACCCGAATATTTTCTATGGCTCACCTGTGAGAAGTCGTCATGGAACCCGAATATTTTCTATGGCTCACCTGTGAGAAGTCGTCATGGAACCCGAATATTTTCTATGGCTCACCTGTGAGAAGTCGTCATGGAACCCGAATATTTTCTATGGCTCACCTGTAACAAGTCGTCATGGAGCCCGAATATTTTCTATGGCTCACCTGTGAGAAGTCGTCATGGAGCCCGAATATTTTCTATGGCTCACCTGTGAGAAGTCGTCATGGAACCCGAATATTTTCTATGGCTCACCTGTGAGAAGTCGTCATGGAACCCGAATATTTTCTATGGCTCACCTGTGAGAAGTCGTCATGGAACCCGAATATTTTCTATGGCTCACCTGTGAGAAGTCGTCATGGAACCCGAATATTTTCTATGGCTCACCTGTGAGAAGTCGTCATGGAACCCGAATATTTTCTATGGCTCACCTGTGAGAAGTCGTCATGGAACCCGAATATTTTCTATGGCTCACCTGTGAGAAGTCGTCATGGAACCCGAATATTTTCTATGGCTCACCTGTAACAAGTCGTCATGGAGCCCGAATATTTTCTATGGCTCACCTGTGAGAAGTCGTCATGGAGGCCGAATATTTACTATGGCTCACCTGTGAGAAGTCGTCATGGACCCCAAATATTTTTTATGGCTCACCTGTAACAAGTCGTCATGAAGCCCGAATATTTTCTATGGCTCACCTGTGAGAAGTCGTCATGGAACCCGAATATTTTCTATGGCTCACCTGTGAGAAGTCGTCATGGAACCCGAATGTTTTCTATGGCTCACCTATGAGAAGTCGTCATGGAGCCCGAATATTTACTATGGCTCACCTGTGAGAAGTCGTCATGGACCCCAAATATTTTTTATGGCTCACCTGTAACAAGTTGTCATGAAGCCCGAATATTTTCTATGGCTCACCTGTGAGAAGTCGTCATGGAACCCGAATATTTTCTATGGCTCACCTGTGAGAAGTCGTCATGGAACCCGAATATTTTCTATGGCTCACCTGTGAGAAGTCGTCATGGAACCCGAATATTTTCTATGGCTCACCTGTGAGAAGTCGTCATGGAACCCGAATATTTTCTATGGCTCACCTGTGAGAAGTCGTCATGGAACCCGAATATTTTCTATGGCTCACCTGTGACAAGTCGTCATGGAACCCGAATATTTTCTATGGCTCACCTGTAACAAGTCGTCATGGAGCCCGAATATTTTCTATGGCTCACCTGTGAGAAGTCGTCATGGAACCCGAATATTTTCTATGGCTCACCTGTGAGAAGTCGTCATGGAACCCGAATATTTTCTATGGCTCACCTGTGAGAAGTCGTCATGGAACCCGAATATTTTCTATGGCTCACCTGTGAGAAGTCGTCATGGAACCCGAATATTTTCTATGGCTCACCTGTGAGAAGTCGTCATGGAACCCGAATATTTTCTATGGCTCACCTGTGAGAAGTCGTCATGGAACCCGAATATTTTCTATGGCTCACCTGTGAGAAGTCGTCATGGAACCCGAATATTTTCTATGGCTCACCTGTGAGAAGTCGTCATGGAACCCGAATATTTTCTATGGCTCACCTGTAACAAGTCGTCATGGAGCCCGAATATTTTCTATGGCTCACCTGTGAGAAGTCGTCATGGAGGCCGAATATTTACTATGGCTCACCTGTGAGAAGTCGTCATGGACCCCAAATATTTTTTATGGCTCACCTGTAACAAGTCGTCATGAAGCCCGAATATTTTCTGTGGCTCACCTGTGAGAAGTCGTCATGGAACCCGAATATTTTCTATGGCTCACCTGTGAGAAGTCGTCATGGAACCCGAATATTTTCTATGGCTCACCTGTAACAAGTCGTCATGGAGCCCGAATATTTTCTATGGCTCACCTGTGAGAAGTCGTCATGGAGCCCAAATATTTCTTATGGCTCACCTGTAACAAGTTGTCATGGAGCCCGAATATTTACTATGGCTCACCTGTGAGAAGTCGTCATGGAGCCCGAATATTTCTTATGGCTCACCTGTGAGAAGTCGTCATGGAGCTTGAATATTTTCTATGGCTCTAATGTGAGAAGTCGCCATGGAGCTCGAATATTTCTTATGGCTCACATGTGAGAAGTCATGGAGCTCGAATATTTTCTATGGCTCTCCTGTGAGAAGACGTCATGATGCCTGAATATTTACTATGGCTCACCTGTGAGAAGTCATCACGGAGCCCGAACATTTTTTATGGCTCGCCTGTGAGAAGTCGTCATGGACCCCAAATATTTTTTATGGCTCACCTGTGAGAAGTTGTCATGGAGCCCGAATAGTTTCTATGGCTCACCTGTGAGAAGTCGTCATGGACCCCAAATATTTTGTATGGCTCACCTGTGAGAAATCGTCATGGAACCCGAATATTTTTCATGGCTCCCCTCTGAGAAGTCGTCACGGAGCCCGAATATTTTTTATGGCTCACCTGTGAGAAGTCGTCATGGATCCCGAATAAGAGGCTTTCCCTCGTGGAGGTGGCTCCCCATTTCTTACTCAAGAAGCCACTGACGCCATATTCAACCGAGTCGAAGGTTATGAAGTTCTTCTCTACTTTTTTCAGGACGTCCCCTTCCTTGGCAGCCTGCAATGACATTGTAATTGCAAATGAGACACCAGCTGTCTTTGGTATAATGGGACTGCCATTCATACTTGCATTTCAGGATTATATTCTAGATTTGCTTTTGGAAATTTCTCCCTCTTATGTTTGATAAACGTCAAGTAGAAGATATGTTTTCTTGAAATTCAATCATATTACTAAATAGGTCATTATAAGCCCAATATTTATCGTGTCCTTGATTTTTGTATGTTACATACTTCGACTCAATTTATAATCAATTTGTAAGATTTTGATTTAAAAACTATATATATATATATATATATATATATATATATATATATATATATATATAGTATATGTATGTATGTATGTATGTATGTATGTATATATATTTATATATATATAAGTTGTGACCAATGATTTTTCTGTAATTTAAGTCTCCTGGAAGCGTTTTAAACGTAAAATATTCATTCTGAGTGATGATCTTTCTGTAATTTTATTTTTCTGGAAGTGTTTTAAACGTTATAGATGCATTCTGAGCAATGATCCTTCTGTAATTTTAGTCTTATGGAAGCGTTTTTAACGTTATAGATGTATGTGTGTGTGTATATATATATATATATATATATATATATATATATATATATATATATATATATATATATATATATATATATGAATATATATATATAAGTATATTGATTCCTGTTTTTTTTTTTATTCCGGTTATTTGATTCCCGGTAAGTTGGTGCCCAGTATCGTTCATTTCCGGTATTTCGATTCCTAATCGCCGATCATCATACAACTCATTAACGAAGAAATAATGAGCTCCTGGTAAAATTTCATTACGTATCTCTTGTACGTTTGTTTTGTAAGTGAACGGTCTATTTAATTTGCTTAATTTGTCCAAATAAACATTTATTTAGTGTTAATGATAATATCAATAACATCATTAGAATAAAAATGAAATTAAAGTGTATTACAAAATAAAGGGGAATTCTAGTTTTGATAATATATCCTTGCAACTGCTCTCAAGAAACTCTTTATTTTATGTGAATCATACTGCAAAAACAAGATTTTTCAATGTCTTTAAAATCCTTATACTTTCGTTTATCTGGAATATCATGACCACCTTCAAACTGATTTTTTTTTTTTTTTTTTTTTTTTTTGTATGGGCAAGGAAGGTTCTATTCTTTTTTCAGAGCTGAAATTAACTTCAAAATATTAGGATGAACACTTGAAACAATACTCAGTAGAACACGTTGTTGCCCTTTGAAATTGTTATTGGTGTGTGGCTGATCTTGCAAAGTTCTTTCATGTAAATTCCATATATGACTAGGAAAAAAAAAACAGGTGCTATTCGCCTTCGTCGATTACCTCTGCCCATTTTGCACCCAATATATCATGCTTCTAAATATGAAACCAGTTCTTGAGGCAATTGCTCGTCGTGTAGCGAGCTCATCAAATGCATCTACCACATCATCCGCTGAAGTAATGACAGGGCAGAAACACACCTAACTTTCACACTGAATTTAACATTTTTGTTACATCTTTCTTTTAAAACCAAATTTCTAACTCGCGATAAGTGGAGAGATATCACAGAGATTTTTTAATTCAGTGTGAAAGTCGAGTGTTTTCTCCCCTTTTACTATAATATATATGATGGGTTAGCTTCGATTATTATTATGAATTAAAGAACTGTTTTGTATTTTTTAGAATAAGAAAACACAAATTGTTTAAAACACATAATTCAAACAGCAAACTGCTTGAAAACAGACAAATTGAGCTAACAACCATTAATAAAGTAAGAAAGTATGTGTAGACTGTAGTTCGCCTTCTTGAAGCTCCATTTATGCATTTAAAAATTCTTTGAAAATCCGGCAAATTAAGCGACCAGCCATTCGTTCGCTGAAAATCAACCTTGGCTCAAAATACCATTCACTCTTACTTTTCCTCCAAAATGGTGTTGCTCCAACTTCGTTCAAAGCGCCTTCGCTGATGATAAACTTCTCTCAAAAAGAATGAAACCAAAGACAAAAACATACAGATATATAGATATATATATATATATATATATATATATATATATATATATATATATATATATATATATATATATATATATATATATATATATATATATATATATATATATATTGAAAAGGATTCCGTACAGAGTTCATATGCATTATTTCAAAATCCATCATGTACCTCTGGAATTGAAATTGGTCCATAATTCAAGGTTTTTTGCAAAATGTCTGATTTATATTCATAGCTTCTTGTCTGGGAAAAGAACATATAACCTTTGTTCACTGAACTTTCGTATATGAATAAGTCAAGAAAATAACTGGGAATATATTTCAGGCACACTTATAAGTTCCATCACCTGCTAAGTGTGTAGCAAGCATTAATACCCTGGATAGGTACGGTGGGTCGTTCGCGACCCCGAGCGTAAAAAAAAAAAACAGGTTTTTCTCACGTGACTCAGCCCCGTGACTGAATTTGTGGGTGATCGACCTGCAGGAGGTGTCTCCCCTACACGCTCTAGTAGTGTCCAGATGTGCATTGCTGTAGCTGTACTCCTTCCCCGATTTCTGAGACGAGTCGGGGTCGTTCGCGACCGAGTTTACCCTTCTAAGGTAGTTTGCATAATTATCAAAGTTATTACGTATTATGAAATTGTCGTAGAATGGTGCAACTTGTATAGGTTATCAGTTGTGGAAAGTCTTGGTGGATTGTTTGGCTACCATGTGCATGATTTTTTTTTAGTTAAAATGTCGTTCATCACCACGAGGACCATTTTACCGCGATTGCCCCTTTTTCATTTTTTTTCATTTTTTTGCCAAGTCATTTTTCCGTAAGATATTGCCAAATAGTGTCGTAAAACTTTTGCTTGTTTAGTGTTGGAAAGTGTGTCTAGATGATCTGGCTACCCATGCATGACTTTGTTTTTGTCAGATACGACGTAGTTATTGGTATATTGGGTATTTAACTGCGGTTACCAATTTCTGTTTTTTTTCAATATTTGTAAAAATTACTACGTAGTAAGGAATTGCCGTATATTATTCATTTTTTTTTCATGTTTATGTGTTAGAAAGTGTGCCTTGATGGTTGGGCTAACACGTGCATGTCTTTTTTTTTTATCTGAGATGCCGTATATTAGAATGTCGGGCATTTTACCGCGAGTACCCCTTTTTCATTTTTTTTCATTTTTTTGCCAAGTCATTTTTCCGTAAGATATTGCGAAATAGTGTCGAAAAACTTTTGCTTTTTTAGTGTTGGAAAGTGTGTCTAGATGATCTGGCTACCCATGCGTGATTTTGTTTTTGTCAGATACGACGTAGTTATTGGTATATTGGGTATTTAACTGCGGTTGCCAATTTCTGTTTTTTTTTTCAATATTTGTAAAAATTTACTACGTAGTAAGGAATTGCCGTATATTATTGATTTTTTTTTCATGTTTATGTGTTAGAAAGTGTGCCTTGATGGTTGGGCTAACACGTGCATGTCTTTTTTTTTTATCTGAGATGCCGTATATTAGAATGTTGGGCATTTTTCCGCGAGTGCCCCTTTTTATTTGTTTTGCATTTTTTTGCTTAGTCATGTTACCGTAAGGAATTGGCAAGTACTGTCGCAAAACTTATATTTTTATAGTGTTGGAAAGTGTTTCTAGATGATCTGGCTACCCATGCCTATTTTTTTTTTTTAGCCAGATATGGCGTATATATAAGTATGTGTTCGATTTTCCTGTGATTGCCATTTTTTCGTTTTTTCCCATTTCTTTCAAAATTACTACGTACTAAGGAACTATCACAGAGTAATGATTCATTTATATGTTTATTTGTCGGAAAATATGCCTTGATGGTTTGCCTAGCACGTGGCTGAAATTTTTTTTTTCTGAAATGCCGTATATTAGAATGGCCATTTTTCCACGAGTGCCCCTTTTTATTTGTTTTGCATTTTTTTGCTTAGTCATGTTACCATAAGGAATTGGCAAGTAGTGTCGCAAAACTTATAATTTTATAGTGTTGGAAAGTGTTTCTAGATGATCTGGCTACCCATGCCTATCTTTTTTTTAGCCAGATATGGCGTATATATAGGTATGTGTTCGATTTTCCGGTGATTGCCATTTTTTCGTTTTTTCCCAATTCTTTCAAAATTACTACGTACTAAGGAACTATCACAGAGTAATGATTCCTCTAGATGTTTATTTGTCGGAAAATTTTGTTTACTTTTTTTTTGATTGAATATCATCAAATTTTTTTAGCTAAAATATTATATTGTTTTACATTTTTTTTTTTTTCGATTTTATTTCCCTTCAAAAAATTTTTTTGGGTCAGAATTTTAATTTTATAGTCGTAAAATAATCGACAATTATCCAGCAACCCACCATACAATTTTTATGCATATCCAATAATAATTAGATTAGTAAATAACACCTTGAAATTGACATACCCTTCCTACATTTCAAGTGGCAGATTAGGGAGTCTGAGTCAGTGTGGTTGGCGGCCATTTTGTGGACATATCCGAAGCGTAAGCTGCCCTATCTATATATATTCTTGTTCCCTATAGAATTTCTGATATTTTGGTATATTTTTACCTGCATAAATATCATATTATATATTAAATATATGTATTTTTTACGAAATTTCTAAGTACTCAAAAAATTACCTTTAGATATGGCCCCTGATATAAATGTAATTTACAAAATAATGAAGATTTTTTTACATATTTCTATTTTAGGATAACATATGTTTATTCCCTAAAAAATTTAGCCACTTCCTATTTCATTTGGGTACCCAAAAAAATTCATGAAATTTGGACAAATTTTTTTGGCCAAAAAAAGTTACCCTTTTTTTCTCATTTCAGATCTTCACCTCCATGGGTCTGACTTCATCCAAAATACATCAAGATGTGTCCTAAACATTCAAGAATCAATTCCTAAAAGGAATTGTGTATATATGTATAAACTTTTTTTTATGAATTTTTATGTCAGGTCTTTTTTTTTCTACTTAATTTTTTAAAATATTTATAATAAATAGTTTTTCTGCAGATGAGTAGTATTTATCTTTACAGTTGTTTTAAGCATTCATTGAAGTTTTTTTGGCAAAAGAAAAAAGGAGGTTACTGCAAAAACTGAATTTTCAAGAATTTTTTTTGGCGTCGGGGTCGTTCGCGTCCGAGTATACCCTTAAAGGGGTGTCCGAGGAGCGTACCTATCCAGGGTTAAATCATCATGTCCTTGATTTGTTGTAAAAATCAGTAATCTGCTTTCATCTATTTCACTGAAATCAAATTGCGGAAAGACTTCACCACTGACCAGTAACCTACTGTAACATCGTCCGGAACTATTTCATTTATTTGACGCCATGTCCGGGTGCTTCGACTTAAGCCTGATACGGAAGTGAAGTTGGGCTCTTTCATTTTCCCTAAATGATCTACTATTTGACGCAATGAATGAACGCGAAGTTTCTTGACTTGAAATTGCGGTATCCTTTAAATTAGTTAAGGCTTCACAATTTTTTGGTTTTGTCTCACATGAACTGTACTGATGTTTAGCAAGCAATGCCATTTAGCACCTTGTAGTCATTTTCCCCTGATGAAGTGTGCAGGTGTGGTTTGCAGCTCTTCGCATCACTACTACTTATACTTAAGCCTCTGGCACCCACAGGATGCATAAGACCTCAATGAATTCACGCCACACGTCTTTTTCCTGTGTTATTTCTCTGAGCTGAACCCAATTCTCAGATCCAACCTCCCTTCGCATTTTTGGTCTACCCGCATCTGTTCGAAGCTTTTCGTAAATGTAATTTAAATCGTTCAAGATTTTAATTTTTTTCTTCACAGGTACTTTGAATGGTACGAGGCATGGTTAAAGACTGCCGGTTATATAGACTTTTTTTTTTTTAGTTTCAGTTACTAAATAAGGAAATACGTTTGTAAATAACCGTTGGCTATAAAAATCCGAGTGGCAGACGAAAATAGGTATATCCCTTAGAAATTTGTTTTTTTTTAATAAATGATCTATTGGCTTATTTACCGAATAGGTATAATCAGTCGGGATATCAATCTATCAGGAATCAACAATTCTGGTAATTAAGTTTCCGGGAATCAAACAACAGAAATAAAAAAAAAAGGCAGGCATTCTACATACCTGGTCACCACACACACACACACACACACACACATATATATATATATATATATATATATATATATATATATATATATATATATATATATGTGTGTGTGTGTGTGTGTGTGTGTGTGTGTGTGTGTATGTATATATATATATATATATATATATATATATATATATATATATATATATATATATATATATATATATATATATATATATATATATATATATATATATATGTATGTATGTATGTATGTGTCTGTGTGTGTACACAAGTGAGTTTGTCAGTGGTGAACTAAAAATACGATTTTGCTCACAATTAGGGCTTCGTAGAATCGACTTCCCTTAGCATGGAAGATTTTGAAGTCTGTCTTTGCGAGCTCCTCGAACGTGTTGAATGGCAAAACGACCTTTGGGGCAATGAGCATCGCCATCAGGTTGGAACGATAGACCGTCGCCAAGATGAAAGAGATGAGAAGCCAGATGCCGCCAACTGTTCGGACGGAATCACCGCTGGGCTCCCACGGGAATGCTGGAGAAGAAATTCGGTTTTTTTTTTTTTTTTTAAATTACATACAAAAATGAGGATGGATAAGTAAAGTCTGTTTTAGAATATATTTGCTAAGGAAGTTGTCTTTAAAATGTTTTTTAATTGATGAAACTCGGTCGAGAAGCGCTAAATTCCTATTATTTTAGATTAGTTACTCATTTGACTTTCGCCTCACCAGACTCTTTACTGCCTGCTTCAGGCCGTTACGAATTTTGCTACAAGTTACTCGAATTTTTTTTTTTATTATTATTATTCTTAACTACGCTGAAGCATTTCCTTATATCTAACCGCCTCTTGGAAATAGCATTTATTAATGGAATAGAATCATAATCGGTGAATCATTAACGTTAACTTTATAACGATAGGGAAAACCAGTTAATATGTTTCTAGTGACCTACGTCATGAACTAAATTTATGATTGTAAATTAATCAAAATTTGATGAGAAATGTGGAATTGAAGCGTTGTAATTTATATTTTTATATGATTTATCTCAAAAACCACAAAATAATTTCTCGTACTATGCGGCGCTGATATACCTCCATTTAGCAAAGAAAATCTTGAAAATTCTCCCCGAGTATGTATAGTAAATAACCAATGACCTCAAAAGGCAGTGTTATCGCTCAAATTTCTTTCTTTCCTTATCATTTTGTTTAAAAAAAGGCGTTGATATGATGTGTATATCAGCCTAATAACTGTTTAATCAATGGCGTGTGATAACAAGAAAAAAAAAAAGAAGGGAAATGAGGTATTTTTAACCAAGAAGGAAACAACAACCTTTTACACTAAAAGTCTGGGAAAACAGGAAAAGGGAATTCCGGAACTTGATGATACAAGGAAAGGAACAGTCATTGAACGGAGCTATCCGATGGGTCTATTGTTTGCTTCTAGAGAACCAAGCTGTCTTATTTGAAGAGAAAACTATAATTTCACATTCTATGACAACATGAAACTTTTACGATTCTATATCTCCAGATATTTTGGCTTTTGTATATGATTTTATCTTGAAATTTTGTGATTATAATATTTGGGAATTCTTTATGATCCCTTTGCTTCTCATAGATTACCAAAGCAAATGATTAGGCAAAAAGTTCCATTCTTATTAAATGTTGTCACTTTGGCCTTGAAAGCCTATCCTGATTTCACGAACTCTTTTTCTTCTTTCTCTTCTTAATATTCGCTAAGAATAATGTTTGTCTTTCCTTTTTTATCCTAAGAATTTACAATTGTTGGGGTTTTCGAAGTAAATAGTTTTCACATAAATGAACGAATTACTTAATTTGGAATGTCCAAAGACACCCCCACACCTCTCGATCAGGCTAAATAACACTTCTTAGGTTTCTAAGTAGCAAAGACATTAACCTTCTATTCTATCCCAGAAATCACAAATATTTGATAAGTAACCAATAAGCTAGTTTAAAGAACACATTGAAATTAAAAAGAAAATCTAAACAATTCGTACATTGTAAAAGCAGAGCACTTATGGTCCAAAGCGAAGGTTTATCCGATCCTCTTGTCTCTTGGGCCCGATCAAATTCTGCAGATTCGGATCTGAAACTTGTAAAAGTATGTTGAAAGGGGTAAAGAATTCTTTGGAAAATCAAAGAAATCACTCTGAAATATATTGTGCAATAGTAATTTCAACCGAGACTGTTACCAATTCCAAACAAAAGATTTAACGAAGAGCAAATATTATTTCCATTTACTTTGATCTACCAGGAATTATAAATATTGACATAAATGTCTAGAAATGGGATCACAAGGCTTTCTCATCTATTAAACATGTTGCAAATGTTATTTCACACACTGAAAAGTAGGAAATGGTTTTTCTAACCTGTAATAGGAAACTAGACCTCCGTAAATTTGATCTATGATTGCAATTGCAGCCAGTACCAATACAAGGGCAACGAATATGCCCATCCACACCTGAAACACGTTGTAAGAGAAATAACAGTTCAGCACAACAGGAATTCATACTCCAAAAAGGTTTTGAGTAATCATGAAGTATGATGACTCCACGTGTGAGGTTGGTTGTATTAAGAGGCAAAAGCTCATACGGAAATTAACATATAAAACTATGAGTAAGTCTATTAGTCTATAAATCAAATTCTGTAACCCATATTCAAAGTATTTCACTTTCTATGACCTACTTTCATGCTACTGTATTTAATATTAGTTTTGTCATTATAGTGGTTGATTTTTACTCAAGCAGTTATTACACGACTTCCTTTTAAACTCTTTCATGACCTCGTGTGATTATAATTGTAATCATGGCCATATCATCACCTTTTGCCATTATTGTTATTGATATCATTCATTATTTTATTTCTTGATTTTGATAAGAGACCATTTTTCGACAATTTGTTATTTTAACTGCTTTGGCGGCATTTGCTTTACAGTGAACCAGTTAATTTTTTTTAATGATCCCCATTTCTTAAAGACAAAAATTAACTATGATTGTTCTATAGTAGCTTACGGACTCTGAAAAAAAAATCCGTTTATATATATCTTGATTTAAAAAGTAACCATGTGCCGTCTTGGCTTCAGATGAAAATGATCACTAGGATATGCAATTGCAAATGGGAATGAACTGGAATAAGATTAGCTTTTTTGTCATACTTATGTCCAGGGAACTAGCCGTAAGCTATTGAACATTGCTTAGGACTCCAGGTCTCCCTTGATCATCGCTAAAATAATCGGTTGCCCGCCCGTTAAGATGAACTCATAGGATAACTGGATGACTGGTGTTATGTTCTTGCATACAGACTAACTTTCTCAGGATGGTTTTCTGATCTTCGTTCGTTCGTTGTAGATTGCCTGGTCATTGACTCTGGCTTGGCCCTTCCTGTCAGACATGAGATCTTGCAGCTATGTATTTTGATGGTCTTGGCACCCTGAGGTAATGGTTCTCGGGGGGAATAGGACGATTTGGCGTGGCCCAGTCGGCGTTGCAGTTTCGGCTTGGCTGATTCGGCATAGGAATTTTTACGGCTTAAGGCGTTTCGGCGTTAAATTAGCGCTTGGTTGTTATAACTATCGAATAACCTCTTTTACTCGTTTAACATCAAATAAGTACCTATACGTTATAAATATCGTTTGGTTGTTATAACTATCGAATTATCCCTCTCCGAAACGGCAACGCCAAATGGGCCACGCCGTAACGTACCAAACCCTTAGTCGGGGTCTGTGTCACTGTTACCAGTAGTGTAGGTCGTTTGCATAGGTTTTCGTTTAAACGGCTGTTGTTGTTGTTTTTTTTTTTTTTCCTTTTTTTCTTCTTTTTTCTACGCTTTCTCGAGAGCTACACTCTCAGAGTAGCCAACGAGGTATTTTCATACTCTTTTAAACTTCCGAAAATCTTCCGTGTTAACGACGTTGATAACTATATTGACGACAGTGGCTCTGATCCCGTCCCTCGGATACACAGTCCCCAAAAACCAAGTCTTCTTGGTACTTTAAACATTCAGCCCCTTAAAAGTTAGGCCTACTTGCGACAACGTACCTCCAACCATCGAGTCGGCTTAAGGATTCAGAGAGAGCATCCCAGAACAAATCATAATCTAGTAGAGAAAGGTAAAGACTCAAAACATAATTGGCCACCGGCAGTCATTTCAATTTAGTTCAATCTCGTTATCTATCGTAACCTGGTTTTATAATTTCCTTTTGAGCTAGTATGAAACGGTATATTTTTATTACTCTATAGAGACTACTTCCGAGTATAAGTTTGTAGGAACTTGCGTTGTAAAATAACTTGCAGATCATTTTGCGACAGTTAGGAGGTAATTTTGAATACCGAAGAGAGATTCAATAGAAATACGGAAATTTGAAAAAAATAAATGAAAAAAATAAGCGAATGCTATCATAATTATGATAATACTAATAAATATTATTATTAGTAGTAGTAGTAGTAGTAGTAAGCTGGAAAATAACCACGCGAGAGATCGGAAATAAGTTTCTGTAAAGCCCATGAAATAAACATGATAAAGTCTAATGTGTTTTCGAAATCAAGTGGCTTGTCTTTGCTGTAATAGTTGTATATATGATTATCTTATAAGAATAAGTGTCCTTCGAACATATAGCTTCATTTGGCCAAAGAGAGCTATCTATCTCCTCACCATTAAGAATGATACTTTACTTACACGGTGTTCTCTCTTATATTTGACTAAATTAAAATATTATTTTTTCATTGCGTGTAAAAGCATCGCCATCAGTTAACTTTTCTCCAAATACAATTTTTTTTTAAATATTGATGAAAGTGAACATATAATATACAGAGTATAGTGTATTGTACATTTGAAATTAAAATACTAAAGCTTTCATATTGTTATTATTATTATTATTAATATTATTATTATTATTATTATTATTATTATTATTATTATTATTATTTCTAGCCAAGCTACAACCCTAGGTGGAAAAGCAGGATGCTATAACCCTAAGAGCTCCAACACAGGAAAAAAATAGCCCAGTAAGGAAATGAAATAAGGAAATAGATAAATTATATGAAAAGAAATAGAAAATGAAAATGAAATATTTTAACAACAGTAATAACATTAAAACAAATCTTTCATATATAAACTATAAAGAGAGATTTATATCAGTCTGTTCAACATAAAAACATTTGCTGCAAGTTTGAACATTTGAAGGCACATGGCAAATTTTGTTTAGAAAATGCACCAGAGAATGAAAGGGGAATATTTCTTGGATATTTCCAGCTGCCCAAAAGATGAAAGAGATCCTTGGCGGCTGTTAGCAAGGATCAAAATGGAGAACGAAGGAGTTTTCAGGGCAGGGATTTTTTGGCAAAGCCCGCATATATAAAATGCATCAGGGATAAATTCGCGATAACCTCCAGCGATCCAGAAAAGTTTTGCTAGGAAACGCATTTATATATCTCAACTTCGCGTGTTTTCGTAGTTCAGCTTTTTTTTCCACAAGAGGATATTTTCTTTATTTACATCTTTCTTTGTCAAGTTGAAGGGGAATGATAGCTAATTAACTTTTATAGAATACATTTCAAAATGCAAAAGTATGACTGCGGCAAAAAGAACAGGAAACGTGCATATGGTTTCAAAATTTGATTTTTACAAACTTATACAAGCCTACACATTATAATTTATATATACTTGCGTGTGTGTGTGTATATATATATATATATATATATATATATATATATATATATATATATATATATATATATATATATATATACAATATATATATATATACAATATATATATATATATACAATATATATATATATATATATATATATATATATATATACATATATATATATACAACATATATATATACAATATATATATATATACAATATATATATATACAATATATATATACAATATATATATATATATATATATATATATATATATATATATATATATATATATATATATATATGAGAGAGAGAGAGAGAGATGAATAAATTAACAATATTATTGGGTTTTGTAACGTGTGTGTGATGGTCATATTTAGAAAATACTTATCTGCGCACACAATATATATATATATATATATATATATATATATATATATATATATATATATATATATATATATATATATATGTATATATATATATATATATATATATATATATATATATATATATATGTATATATATATATATATATATATATATATATATATATATATATATATGTTGACCTAGACGGGGGACTAGAAGAGATTATGGTACTATCTACTTCAATCTAATAGTATTTCTGAAAAATCCTGTCAGAAAAACCGTCTAGAAAAAAAAATGCATCTATTATAAGCTTGTAGTTTTCTTTGTGTTGTCAAATGCCAAGGAAAGAACCTTAGGTATTTTATGCAAATTTACGTCATTTGAATAAAATCATGCTACTTAATATGTGATATATTCACTTTTTTGTTACCAATATCATACTGTTCAGGCAATTTGTCATATTGTGACATGTCGATTTTTTATCTATATCTCTTTCTATTAATAATTTACTAAGATTTATCTTAAATATAAACTCAAACATTCCAAGATCCTCTCATATTGCGCTTCTTTGTTCTTAGTCTACTGTTACTCTTGACTGAGGAAACGCTGTGGATTGCTTCAGGATTCTTGGTTTCTGGCCAAATCATATCACAGATATAGTCATATTTGATTGTTATTTGTATCGAGGTAATTCATTATATCATATTGGAAATTTATTTGCAATCTTCCTATTATCAAATATATAAAATGGAAGATTAAAATATACACTCTATTAATAGAATTGATTTACCTCTGGCCTGTAGGGTTTGACGATACTCGAAATGTCGGATTCCAGCTGAGGCCTCATGTAGGCCACTCCCTGCTCCGAGTAGAAAATGCCCTCGCTGAAATCAACAGCTCTTTGTCTGCTTTCCGACACCATATATACAGTCGCTGACATGTCTGCTTCCTGTGGAAATATACAGAGATCAGTTTCCGTACATCATACACCAGGGAATTTCTGTGTTTACTGCACGAAAAAAAAAAAAAATCTTTTAGCTACTGTGCGCCTAGACATTATGATAAACTGCCAACTGAAATGAAGGACCTAAATGGAGCAATTGAATTTAAGAAGAAACTAAAGATATTACTTTTCACAAGATCATATGATTTGGAAGATGCTACAATCAAAGAATTATATAATTTATAATGAAAATGTTTCGTTAGATGATTAATATGGACCCGCCCGAGAAGTAGTTCACTCGACTTCAGTGGAGCGTTGGATTTAAACCCAAAACAAGTAAACAAGTAAGTAATGAGAAACCTTACTCACGAACATTATTCTAATCATGAATTTAAATGGGAAATGTGTTTTTACGTCTTCGCTAGGCCTCTTTGTTCCAAATAAAAATTTATCAATAACAAAGCTGCCAATACTTCTACCGATCCTTTGCTTCCATATGCACGAGCTCATAAGCATTGCTGCAATTGATCATAGTTATGATGACGACAAAATCGGAGAGCCACATTTGCAAGACATTAACATAAACGATTTGGAAAATCTATCACCACCAAGACGATCTTAGAGAATCCATAATGGTCTACAAAACATCTAGTTACCCTGCAGTTGGAAAGCTCTTTTCCTTTTTTTATTTGCTGTTTTAACCCCGACTACTACTTTGGTTGTTTAGTAAGTTTTATCATATTGATTGTCATCTGGTTTAGGGTAACTGTCTATTTGAGCATTAAAACCGTTCACTCGTTGGAAAACTGCCATTTTCTTTTGATCTGAACTTTGGTTGTTTAGTAACTTTATCTTGTAAAGGCCAAAAGACAGGTCTGCTTACTTTCCCCCAAACCCCCACGTAGAGCTTTGTCAGCCTGTTAACTACGTCACCAGGGGATTTAAAGAAAACCATAAGAGAAAAAATGGTCTTCTGGTAGGGGAAACTACAATCGCCTTACAAATACAATTTTGTTTCTACTAATCCAACGCCACTAATAAAGATGTATTTCTTCCACAGTACTGAGGTTTGTAAATGAAGATTTCCTCGTCTTTTCAAGTATGTTATTAATCGTGAATGTAAAGTGACGCATTATTTCCAGAGCAGGATTTTACTTGTATTTCTTACAATTGTGACAGTCGTTAATGAAGACTGCGTAGGTTTTACTTCAAGGTCTGTAACTGTATTTTCAAGCATTTAACATATTAGTTTTTGCCTCATTCATAATCAATTAAGAAATTGATTTTTTTGTCTTGCAAGTTTTTGTATAAATGTTGTTTCTAAGTGACATAAGTTTACATATTACTGATCTATTTTATTTTTGTTACAGATCTTGAAATATCATGTTTTATTCGTTACGTGAATATAGCATATTTTTTATTCCCTTATTTCCTTTCCTCATTGGACTACTTTCCCTGTTAAAACCATTCGCCTTCTAGCATTCAGCTTTTCCTCCACAATCAACACTTCTGTATGATTGATGATGCTTCACAGCATGTTACACTTTACACAATTTTGCAGCCATTATTTTATAACACTGGTGATGTGCCAGCACTACAAATGTTAGTTTTATGTTTATCTGAGGCAGCATGTCGTTCAATTGCAATTTTTTCCGTGCCACCGATATCCTTATTACAATGGCATACTGTGCAAAGTGCATAATAAACACCTTTTCTGCTTTTGGAAATAAATCCAAATCCCGTGATCCATTCATGGTTAAATGTAGTCTTTCTTTTTGGCATTTCCGTAGAGTATTCAATAAAGCGAGAAATATTCAACCAAATCTCTCTTCAACATTCAGCAGAATGACATCTCTGATGCAACATGTGCCGTGGGACGGTATTGGTAAGCACCACTGATATCTTGACATGTCTAATACCAGTTGCCTACACTGCGGCTCCCACTCCCTGCCTAACGTTCCTAATTGTGACAACAACAGCCATTATATAAAATTATAGGCCTAATCAGCTGGGTTCAGTCCTAATAAAAAAAAATAAGAAAAATATATTGATCATCAGTTCTTACGGTTTTAGTATATATATATATATATATATATATATATATATATATATATATATATATATATATATATATATATATATATATATATATATATATATATATATATATATATATATATATATATATATATATATACTAAAACAGTAAGAACTGATGGTCAAAATAATTTTCAATTTTTTTTTATTAGGACCGAACCCAGCTGATAAGGCCTATAATTTTATGTAAGAAATATATATATATATATATATATATATATATATATATATATATATATATATATATATATATATATATATATATATATAGATAGATAGATAGATAGATAGATAGATAGATAGATAGATAGTAATATAATATTATATTACTACTATATATATATATATATATATATATATATATATATATATATATATATATATATATATATATATATATATATATATATATATATCTAGTAGTAATATAATATTTTTTTAGACTGACACAAAAAGCCGGACAGAGAACAGAATGCTCAAAAACAGGACTGTCCTGCTTAAAGTAGGACGTTTGGCCACCCTCGTACCTGGAGCAGTCGCCTGTCAGATACGTCATCGCTTACTTTCTGTTGTTACCACAGATGGGGGCGACCCCACCCAATTGTGTAGACCTTGTAATTGCCATATGTTTTAGTTTACCTTTGAAAAATTGTGGAATTTTTTCATTCTTCAGCTGAGGAGGCCCTTTGAAGTAAGTGTGAAAGGTCCTGTCTTTTTTAAATATACAACGATATGTAGCTAGATTTTTAATATCAAAAAAAGTTATAAGGTAGATATGAGACAATATTATTGATAGATTCCATGGAATAATAGTTTTACCTAGAATACTTCATTGTTCTTGGATTATAATTATTATTTAGTGTAGGCCTTATTCGGTTCCCTACTCGTCCTACCAGCCTAAAGTTACAACTACTTTGTTGTAGCAAAAAGTTATGTCGAACTGCTAAATACTACAGTATTAATAAGGACAAACTATAGAAGCAGTGAACACTACAGATGGAAGGATCCTGAGGTCTTTCTGATAATTCTTCGATGATATATATATATATATATATATATATATATATATATATATATATATATATATATATATATATACAATATATAATGTATATACTATATATATACTATATATAGTATATATATATATATATATATATATATATATATATATATATATATATATATACTGTATATACTATATATATATACTATATATACTAATATATATATATATATATATATATATATATATATATATATATATATACTATATATACACTATATATACACATATAAATGTATGTGTATCTATTTATCTATCTATCTGTCTATATATATATATATATATATATATATATATATATATATATATATATATATATGTGTGTGTGTGTGTGTGTGTGTGTGTATAGACTATAGGACCGAGACTGTCACGTCTCACATTTGTACAATAAGAAGAAACGGCTAAGACGTGCTTCTGATATCATCATAATTTATCGCTTGCTTTGCACATTCCATATATTCAAGTTTACTTCCATCAGAAAATACGATCATTCAGTGACGAAAAATATCAATTTTTTATCAAGTCAGTTACTCCTTGGCAAGGATTTTCACTTTTTTGCATATATTAGAACTATTTCTTATGTGCGCCTAGACATTATAATAAACTGCCAACTGAAATGAAGGACCTAAAGGGAGCAATTTAATTTAAGAAGAAACTAAAGACATTACTTTTCACAAGATCATATGATTTGGAAGATGCTACAATCAAAGAATTGTATAAGTTATAATGAAAATGTTTCGTTAGATGATTAATATGGACCTGTCCGAGAAGTAGTTCACTCGACTTCAGTGGAGGGTTGGATTTTTAAACCCAAAACAAGTAAACAAGTATTATTATTATTATTATTATTATTATTATTATTATTATTATTATTACTACTACTACTACTACTTGCTAAGCTACAACTCTGGTTAGTAAAGCGGGGACCCCAACATGGAAAATGGGCAAGTGAAGGGGAAAGGAAATCAGGAAAAATAAAATATTTTGATAACAGTAACAACGTTAAAATAAATATTTCCTATATATAACTATAAAAACAATAGGAAGAGAAAGAAATAAGATAGAATAGTGTAACCAAGTGTACCCTCAAGCAAGAGAACTCTATCCAAAGATAGTGAAAGACCATGGTACAGAGGCTACGGCACTACCCATGACTAGAGAACAATGCTTTGATTTTGGAGTGTCGTTCTCTTTTGAAGAGCTGCTTTACCATAGCTTAAGTCTCTCCTCGCGGCGGCTTGAGACACTCATGAATGCTCCAAGTAGAGGATTGATTGATTGATTGATTTGAGGTTTTTCTGGCATCCTGATCCAAGTAGAGGATCTTTTATGCAAATGACCAGGACTAACGTAAAATTGTCCTATGCTAATGATGCTCAGCTTTATTATTCCCGACATAGTTTCTAACTTGCAGCAAATGCTGTTATGTTGAACAGGCTGACATAAGCCTTTTTATAGTTTATATATTAAATATACGTTTTAATGTTGGAAACTGTTTTATTAGAATATTTTATTCTAATTGTTCATTGCTTCTCATATCATGTATCTATTTCCGTATTTCCTTTCCTCGCTGGGCTATTTTTTCCTTGTTGGAACCCTTGGGGCTTATTATATACTGCTTTTCCAACTAGCGTGATAGCTTAACTAGTAATAATAATAATAATAATAATAATAATAATAATAATAATAATAAGGGATCATTAATTAAATTATTTATAGAGCTTTGTATTATTGACTATAAATTTAATTCCCTTTTAGAATGTACCCTGGATACAGTTATTTCTTTTATTAAACGTTAATTATTTTTTGTACATCTACCTTATCTACCTTCATTAAATTAATTATCAAAGTTTGAAAAATAATATAGGGTGCCATTCTCTCGGAAGTATTACTGATGAATAGAGTTGTCATATTATATTTCATTATACTTACAGGTATGGGATCTTGTCAAGATTAGCGAACCCAACCATCACCGGGTTCGTTATTCTTGACATGAGGTTAATTGGGTTCGCTATTCCTTACATGTGCAAAATTGGGTTCGTTATTCTTTACATGTGAGCTTATAAAACTTGGTGGGCCTGGGATAATAGTTCAAGTTAATGAATCGTGCTTTTCACATAAACCTAAACAACATCGAGGATGATCCCCTGCGCGTCTAGTCTGGGTTTTTGTCTTGGTTGTTATTAGTACATCTCCAGCAATGGGATATATGGAAATAGTGGAAACACAAGGACCAGGAGACACTTCTGCCATTAATAGAAAAGGTAGTGAGACATGGATCAACTATTCACAAACGATGAAAGGAAATATAGAAATATAGCTAATAATCAAAACTACCAGCAGAGAACCGTGAACCACTCCTTTTACTTCGTTGACCCCCCAGACAGGCATCCATATTCAGTAATTTTTCTTCCATCAATATAGGTAATCGTTTATATTTCCAACATGTTTTTTCCTCATTTACGATCTCTATGTTTCCTTCATAGTCCAGAACATATCATGTCAAGATTAGCGAACCCAACCATCACCGGGTTTCGTTATTCTTGACATGGGCTTAATTGGGTTCGCTATTCTTTACATGTGGAAAATTGGGTTCGATATTCTTTACATGTGGGAAAAATTGGGTTCCTTGAACTTGACAAGGAAATGTTGGGTTCGCTAATCTTGACAAGATCCCAGGTGTGTATCCTTAATACGTAAAGGTCCTGCTGTATGAATACCTACCTTCCGGGTAAGCATCCCAATTGTACCTGTCCAAGATCCATTTGGTAGTTCGTATCCCCAATCATTATCCGGAGCTCTTGCTAAGTAATAGCTAAGGTAAGGAAAGAAATATTTAGTATTTTTAAAATCTGAATTTTTTTGGATGAATGTACTTTTTTTGAAGTGTTTTAATGTGGTATATCGTTTTTACTGTGGACTTATCTTTAGGGAATTTTGCCCTTAGAAGATTTCAAGGGAATTTTATTATTAACTCAGATATTGTAATATAGGTTTGATATATTTTTTTCCATACATTTTAAATATCAGTCAGGAATCTAGTCGATTTTTGCAAGTCATGAAGATCGTTTGAAATTTGGGAAATATACTTGTCTACGTGATTCTTTTTTTTTTTTTGTGGGGGTTGGTTTATTATATTTACTGACTTTCATGGATATATTTGTACTTAGTGCAATTGCTATTTTTATGCAAGTGGATAGGTCCTATATGACGTTTTAATGTAAATACTAGTTTCTCCTTTTTCTCTTTGACCAAAACTGAAAATTGTAAATTCTTAGTTATAAGGATTTACTGCCGTTTATCATGTTGATCTTTTCTGTATTTTAATTTGCCATCCAATAAGTTCGTTACTTCAATTCTTGCCTCAGAAACATTGTCTTTTATTTATAAAACTTGTTTATCGATTTAAATTTCAATATCTGCTAATTTTATTTACATACAGTATGTTTGTGTCCATCTATTTGCACACATAGTTGAATCCTTTATGTCACTGTCCCATTCACCCATTCATCCATATACTCACCAGTATCCCAAATGGTTCATGAGGATTTTCAAAATAGTGACGGCGATCCCGGAAAGACCTCGAATAGGGAGGAGTGTAGTTGGTCACAGTTATAAAAGGAACCC
>NC_090732.1:145177017-145179517 GCF_036898095.1 Palaemon carinicauda
TTTTCAATCTAAACATCTACAAAAGTACTCAGATTTGGAAAGGCCGTCACAAACGTCTACGAATACCTCAAATATGATTTGTGATGACACATTGCATAAACCTACAGTTATGCCAAACTTTAGATTCTTTTTCTCTTAACCTTGAAACTTTACGAAAGTTATGAAAGCCTGATAATCAAGTCAGTCAAACTATCCTGGTGATTGTAATAAGATTTTCTCTAAGAGCACAAGGAATATAAGTCGACACATTTTTTTCTCATCATCAAAACTTTCCTTTTTAAGGGTTGTGGTAGACTATTTGATAACGTCTCTGCCTGGTGATCGCCAGACTGGATTTCGAGTCCCACTCAAGCTCATTATTTCCTTTGGTCGCCTGCAACCTCACCATCCTTGTGAGCTAAGGATAGGGTGGTTGGAGGAGCCTATAGGTCTACCTGCTGAGCCATCAGTAGCCATTGCCTGGTCCTAGCTTGGGTGGAGAGGAGCCTTGGCATGTTCATATGTATATATGGTCAGTCTCTAAGGCATTGTCCTGCTTGCTACGGCAGTGTCACTGTCCCTTGCCCCAACTATTCATGAGTGGCCTTTAAACAAAGCTTGAAAATTAATACACGTTACCAAGTCGGCGTCAATGACCTTAAATGTCAGGATGCCAGAGAACTTCAAATCAATCAGTCAATCAACCATTCTCTCGAAACTATTGCCAGATGAATTATTTTTGTGGCTGAAACAGCAATCGGGCAGTGTAGATTAATCGAAACAAACTTGAGAAAGGGATTGATAAGAGATCAAAACGATCCGTGCTACTTTCATACTCAAACTGCCGAATCGTGAATGAAAATCCTGTTTGAGAGAACTTCCACAATATTAACCGCCAACACCCTCACACATTGCCATATACATTTTGTTGCTTCCGTTAGGGAATTTGCTTGATAATTCCGTCATATATACAGGATACTGTATTCGCAGTTTGCCTTCCATACATAATACTCCCTATCTTTTCACAAACACTTTTACTTATCTTCCCTTCCTTATTCTATTATAACTCTTATTATTCATGATTTTATGTTGAAGAGGCTGACATGAGTCTTTTTATAGTTTATATGAAATATCTGTTTGATGTTACTGTTTTAAAGTATTTTATTTTAATTGTTCATTATTTCTCATACCGCTTATTTCCTTATTTCCTTTCCCTCACTGGGCTATTTTTCCCTGTTGCAGCCCTTGGGCTTATAGCATCTTGCTTTTCCAACTAGGGTTGTAGCTTAGCTAGTAGTAGTAGTAGTAGTAGTAGTAGTAATAATAATAATAATGATAATACTTTCATTCTACGATCATTGTTATGAATCAACTACTGCTATTCTTCCCCCCATTCATATAATGTTCGTGCCATCATGCCTTATTGAAACCCATAGCCAATTTCCTCAGACAGAGAAAGTTTATTTTAAGTTTCAGTCATGATTCTTTCACAAGGCAGAGCTGATAACCCTTTTATTTTAACTGGTAATGGATTCAGCATGAAAAGGACTTCCCTAATCAAAAACATTATTCGTACAACTTTTTACTTTTTTTTTTTCTCCTTTTTTTTGACGCGGAGAGAGTTGAAGGATCTAAGTAAATTCATTACATGCCGCACTCTTTTAGAACGTATAAACATAAAGTGGGAACAATAGCAACGACAATAATGATAATGATAATTAGGATAGCAATATTAATGAGGATAGCAGTGGTGAAAGTTAGAATGAAAATGATAATCATGATAATCACTACTATAGAGAACTTCGCCATAGAAGGGAAAGGCGAGTAACGTCAACTTGGGCACCTCCGGAGAACAGTTGAAATTCATAAGTACGTCCTCTCAGTTACCCTAACTTTGGCTAATAGGCATAATTAACATACCTTCTTCCAAGTTACCTTCATTATGACTTGTAATTTATTCCGAAACTTAATTGAATAGGGAATCAAGGTCTTTGTTCTTGGACAGCATAAAGAGAGGAGTATTGCTATTTGTGACGGAACACGTGATAATGTCAGTCAAAGAAAACCATACACCAAAAATTTAAACTTTTAACTTTTCAAATATATATATATATATATATATATATATATATATATATATATATATATATATATATATATATGTATATATATATATATATATGTATATATATATATATATATATATATATATATATATATTATTTATATATATATGTAAATGTATATACAGTATATATATATATATATATATATATATATATATATATATATATATATATATATATATATATATATATATGTATATATATATATATATATGTATATATATATATATATATATATATATATATATATGTACAGTGAGCCCTCGTTTATCGCGGTAGATAGGTTCCAGACCCGACCGCGATAGGTGAAAATCCGCGAAGTAGTGACACCATATTTACGTATTTATTTAACATGTATATTCAGACTTTTAAAACCTTCCCTTGTACGTAGTACT
>NC_090732.1:145187017-145194517 GCF_036898095.1 Palaemon carinicauda
TGGAGTCGTCACGAGATAAGGTGTTACGAAACTCCTTTCCTAGAATTGTGTCTTACCGATGTGTGCGAGGTGTTCTGTGTCGGCGCGGAGGTGTAATTGAATTGCAAGTTAAAAGTTACCTGAAATCAAGTCTTAACGCCTAACATGCATAGTTGCCAACTAGTCACCAACCATTTGGCCTCTATTGATTTTCATTTGTTTTGCTCTAGGGTGGAAAATTCCTATATGTAATCAAGAGCACGTAACGGATGAATTAGAGGAGTCGATCTAGTGATTTTTTTTATATCAAGCTCAAACATTTCTAAAAGAAAACAAAATAATCATAATTCAAGTAGATATACAAGTCCTTTTTTTATCAATTTGTATGAATGTTACGCCTAATCATTCAGAGAAAGATTCCTCGAAATACATACTTTTTCCAAAGATAAACGCTAATTAAAAAAAAAAAAGAAAAACTATTTTCAAGCTGAAATTTCTAATAGAAAATGCAAAGTTTTTCTAGGCCATGAAGTTCCTTAAAATAATTGGCCAGTTTTAAGTATAAGAAATTTATGAAAATATTTTTTTTATTATTAAAAAGGCTCATTATCAGCTTTCAATTTATTTTTTAAGAAAGGTAATGAAATATTTAAACTCAAGTGTTACTTCAAAATATAAAAATGATTAAAGCCTACAAAAATACAAGGATTTTTCAGGGCAGAAGAAATTATTTAGTTTATAAAATTTCCTGAGAAACCTCGTAAGAACTATTTTTAGGTGTCATTTTGCAAAACAGATTCTGAAGTTCATCATGATATATTTTCTTTGATAAAAGATAAATACGTTTTTTCCATGTCATTTTTTCTGTTCTCATTCCATAGAACGAAAAGGCCTCACTTGAAAGAAAAAATAAACGTGAAAAAAAAAAACTTGAAAATTTTAAACGTGAAAAATTCAGCGTGAAAGAAAAATGAAACGTGAAAAATGACACAGAAAATTAAACGTAAATAGTTATTTAATGAGTAAGAGTTTTACTTGTTGAAAGAATATAATTGAATCAAAGCTCTTATAAGTCCTTTTTATCTTTCTTTATATTTACTTATCTGTTTAGAAAAAAAAAATGAGAAAAGAAGGAACGGGTAAAATATCTGCCAATTATCAATTTATTTTATTATGGATTGCAGAAGGTAGTATATATATATATATATATATATATATATATATATATATATATATATATATATATATATATATATATATATATATATATATATATATATATATATATATATATATATATATATATATATTATATATATAAAATATATATATATATATATATATATATATATATATATATATATATATATATATATATATATATCCTTTGTCCACACAAATATCGAATGGTCTGGCCTATTCTTTCCACATTCTCCTGTGTCCTCGTCCTCATACACCTGACAGCACTGAGATTACCAAACTATTCTTCGATCAAGGGCTTAACTACTACACTGTAATTGGTCAGTGACTACATTTCTCTTGGTAAGGGTAGAAGAGTCTCGTTGCCTATGGTAAGCAGTTCTTCTAGGAGAAGGACACTTCAAAATCAAACCATTGTTCTCTAGTCTCTGGTAGTGCCATAGCTTCTGTACCATGGTCTTCCAATGTCTTCGGTTAGAATTCTCTTGCTTGAGGGTACACTTGGGCATGCTGTTTTATCTTGTTTCTCTCTCTCTCTCTCTCTCTCTCTCTCTCTCTCTCTCTCTCTCTCTCTCTCTCTCTCTCTCTCTCTCTCTCTCTCTCTCCTGTTTTTTGAAGTTTTTATAGTTTATATATGAAAGGTTTTGATAGTTCATTACTTCGCTTGCGGTTTATTTATTTCTTTATTTCCTTTCCTTTCCTCGCTGGGCTATTTTTCCCATTTGGTACCCTTGATCTTATAGCATCTTGCTTTTCCAGCTAGGGTTGTAGCCCAGCTTGCAATATATATATATATATATATATATATATATATATATATATATATATATATATATATATATATATATATTTGTGTGTATGTTTGCATGTATATGCGTAGTATATACGTGCGTATATATATATATATATATATATATATATATATATATATATATATATATATATATATATATATATATATATATGTATGTATATGTATATAGCTCTGTTTGTTTCCGATAACTTGTATGTTATATCGATGAACACGCAAATACATTTCTGTGAACTTCGTAATGGTACCAAATGCTCCGAAACTCTAGATTGTGTTTACAAGATTTTACGTTGATTTCAAAAGACAATTATAAAGCAACGTTACAGCAGAACATTGAAAATTTGACGAAGGATTTCCAAAAGGTTAATTGGGTGATAAACCGACAATTCTAATCTCATTTCCAAACACTTTTTCGTCTGTAAATCTCTTGTGTAGATGATGTTAACATTCTGTACTTTCTCAGCATTTTCTATTTCTTTTTAATTGTTTTGGACGCTAAAACGTACCAGGTTCTCGAGTGGATTCAAAATCTATTATTTCTTGTTCTCTGCCAGTTTTCTTAATATTATTTGAGGAAACTACCAATAGAATAAAGTTAGGCACCTATAAATGAATATATACAGAAATAGACGCTCCCTTTGAACAGAAATATACAAACGATATGGGTACTCGTAAAATCTTTTTTAGAATACAAGAAGAAGAAGAAGAAGAAGGAGAAAAAGAAGACACGCTTAAACAAAAACAAATAATTTCGGAGAAGCGAGTCGAAGCCAAGCGAGTCTGAATCACGCAACGCAAGGTGGTAGTGTTCTATTTTTAGGGTTGCTCGCACGCTTATTCTTTCTATTCATTAATTTGGGAATGGACAAAGGCAAGTATATGTATTTTTTTGGAAAACTTAGGTCGCATGTTCATCTTGGATTATTTCAAAACTGGAAAGTGTACGTGCAAAATATCTTATAAGACGGCGTCTTCTCTAATAAACTTTATGAGGCATCCCTTTATTTCCTTATAAATTGAAAATGTAACTTACATTTATAATCTTTACCGCAAGCATACTTATTTATCTTCTCTAATTTTATTGAAAAATGTATTGTAAGGAAAGTCCCCTTTAAATTCACAAAATGCATTTGAGTAATGTCATTTATTAACTTGGAGAAATGCAAACAAAGAATACAACTTCAAATATCTACAATTGGATTTTCTTGCCACCAAACATAAATAAGTTTTTTTCTTTGTTAACTATACAGAATTTCAATGGCAACTGTTGCTTCTACACGTTATCACTTAAGTCCAACGATGTCTATATCAGAAGACTAAATGAAGTGTCGCTATGGTAGTAAGCTGGCCAGGGCACCAGCCTCCCGTTGAGATAATACCGCTAGAGAGTTATGCGGACCTTTGACTGGCCAGACAGTACTACATTGGATCCTTCTCTCTGGTTACGGTTCTTTCCCTTCACCTACACATACACCGATTAGTCTGGCATATTCTTTATAGATTCTCCTCTATCCTAATACACCTGACTACAGTGAGATTACCAAGCAATTCTTCTTAACCCAAGGTGTTAACTACTGCACTGCAATTGTTCAGTGGCTACTTTCCTCTTGATAACGGTAGAAGAGACTCTTTAGCTATGCTAAGCAGCTCTAGGGGAAGGACACGCTAAAATCAAACCATTGTTCTCTAGTCTTGGGAAGTGCCATAGCCTCTGTATCATGGTCTTCCACTGTCTTGGGTTAGAGTTTTCTTACTTGAGGGTACACTCGGACACACTATTCTATCTAATTTCTCTTCCTCTTGTTTTGTTAAAGTATTTATAGTTTATATAGGAAATATTTATTTTAATGTTTTTACTGTTTTTAAGATATTTAATTTTTACCTGTTTCCTTTCCTTACTGGGCTATTTTCCCTATTGGGGCCCCTGGGCTTATAGCATCTTGCTTTTCCAACTAGGGTTGTAGCTTAGCAATTAATAATAATAATAATAATAATAATAATAATAATAATAATAATAATAATAATAATAATAATAATATGGTAGTGACCATTCAACTGAAATGTAATTTTACTTATCTGAATTATTTCTTTACTTAATTTTGCCCCTCACTGATTGACCGGGCCAGTAACTGATGACCATCATAGCTTTGATTCTAAAAGGGGTTAAGAGAGGAGGAAGGCAAAGTAACAAATTAACAGTCTGGAGAGGAATGCTAGCTGCTATGTACCGTCGGCTGCTATGTGCCGGCTCCTATTTACCACTTGTTTGGCTTATATGTACCATTGTTGGGCTGCTATGTACTGGCTCTTATGTACCACTACTTTGGCTTGTATGCACCAAACAAGGCTGCTATGTACCAGAGACCAAGAAAGGAAATAAGAACACGCAAGGATATAAAACACAAAGCCATAAACATATTGAAATTATATACAATAATTAAAAGTTGTCAAACAATAGAATTCAGCATGCTACATTGTTGATGCATTCTTATTCCTCTACATGATCCATCAGCTCGCCACAGCGGTTTAGAAAGTCTGACGCTGATATGAATTTGCTCTCATATTTCATCCAGAGGTCATCAAGGGCAATTTGCTTTTTATGGTATCTGTGCATTTTCTTTTGTTTAACTAGTTTTACAATGATGGGAATTCTATTGGCTTCATCATGGAGTATACTAATTAAGAAGTATATGTTAATTGAATTGGTTTTTGCTACTCTGTTAATCGTATGGTGCCACCCTTCTACATCGTTGTTAGTCCGAACAGGGCGTTTGTAACAGCTCCAAGAATGTGGAGGATGCATCTCATTCCTGATCCATATTTTATTATGGTAAGTAAAGAGATCTTTTAATCCTTGATCAGGAAGTGGCTGGCTAGTGATATGGCGAAAAGCTGGCTCTATATGTGATGGAGGTAATTTTGGCAGCGCCATTAACTGCTGAATGAATTGTCTTACAGAGAGTTGATTAATATAGGCATTTTGTAGACCTAGTGTTTTTACTCTTCGGTACACTGCTTGGGCCCAGTGAAACCAGCATCCATGAATGGAAGTCTCGGGAAGGCACAATCGCACTACCGACCAGTGCTTTCTCAAAATCCACAACAACCTCACAAACTGATGTTGGTGTTAACTCAGTGATTTTTTTTAGGACAGCTACGTAGTCCTTTTTCTTTCTTCTTGACATTAGGACAATGCACAATGGAACCTGTTTCAAAATTTCATCCTTCTTTATAAAACTTTGGACACTTAAAAGTTGAACAAAAGGAGTACAAACGTTTAAAAGTGCCGACACGTACCAAGTTTTAGACTTGGACATGTGTTGCAACTGAATAGACGTTGCAAATGTGAGATGCTGTTGCCCATTTTCAAATAGATCAGCTTGAAGAAAGTCCTGGGGAACATGATTT
This sequence comes from Palaemon carinicauda, assembly GCF_036898095.1. Classification (NCBI taxonomy): domain Eukaryota; kingdom Metazoa; phylum Arthropoda; class Malacostraca; order Decapoda; family Palaemonidae; genus Palaemon; species Palaemon carinicauda. Next base: position 145,192,416 of record NC_090732.1, read on the forward strand.
CTGTTTAATTCAAAACTGGTATCTTCAGGGTGTTTTGGACGTTGTCCTTCTCTGGAGAGATTGGTGCATGTGACTAGAGTGTTTATATTTGGTAAGGGAACATCTGAATTTTCACAGCTTGAGAGTGCTTTCTTTACTATTTCCCCAGATGATGCAAATGGTCATTCCAAAGCTGACTTTTTATCGAAAGGTCGTGTTGATACTTTGAGTTCAGCACCAAAATCCCCAGGATGTGTGTGTTGGTGGTTTCCACTTTTGAAGTTCATTGTTCCTACTTGCTGTGAAATTGCTACATAGCACTTTTTACCACGGTAGCAGCATATCCATGTTACTGATACAGACGACTCTCGCTTCCTGGTGTACGTAAAACCCAATGAATCCCAAGGAGAGAGCTGCCTTTTCTTGTTCCACCGAAAACAGTTTTATAAGTCACAGGAGTGTCTGCAAGGATGGTTATCGGTAACGCTTCATCAACTAATGAGGTTTCTGCAACCGGTGTGATGTTATCAATAGGAAGTAAGATATTGAAGTCATTGGGTGTGTTGTTGATTGTTGCAGGCTGCTGTTCAACTAGGAATATATTGACACATTCAAATGAAAGTGAGGACCACCCCCCCCCCCCACACACACACACCCAAGCCAGCTATATGGTCCTATCAACAGACTTAGGAAAACAAAAAGATAATTATGAAAAAGATAATAGGAAAAAGAAAATGTAATTATAATTGTACCTGAAACTTCCATCCAGTCAGGACAGTCTTGGCAACACCACATGAAAACTTGACCATCTTTCAATCGTCAGATTGTGATATTTCTGTACCACATAAGCGGTGGTGCCACTTATTGCATCCGTCACAGATAAGAGCTTCCTGCCTAGGGCGAACACACAATCCACATCCTGAGCAAAGGGAAGCCGCTGATGCCATGGTGGTATAAAAAGGATGACTGAGAGTGCACGTCCACTAGAGTTAGGAAGTAAATGCTGAGCAGATCCACTAATCTCGAAGGAGCCATGGCGGGGCTTCGAACCTTGAAAATCTGTTCACTCTATCTGGCATAGAGTTCAATAACTGTTCACCTCCAGCCATCAACAAGCTAGCTGAGCCACTGCTCAGCTAGCTTGTTGTTTTTTCTATGTTAGGTAGTTAGGTAGGTTCAGAGTCCTCCACCGTTCTGGGTATAACTTTGTAATGGTTTATATTAACTTTTTAAAGTTCAATATTGTAATTTACATAAGGTACTTATGTGTTAATACTATTTGAGGTACATAGCAACCATACATGGTACATAGCAGCCAGATACATAGCCGTCATGCATGGTACATAGCAGCCAGGGATGGTACATAGAAGCCGGTGGTACATAACAGCCAACGGTACATAGACGCCTGTTCCCCTGGAAAGTAGGTCGCTGGTTCGCTGTATGAGTAGAAACATCATATTCTGTGCGTTCGGATGAAGTGTCGCATGAGCCATCTTTTATGATCTTGCTGCTAAACTATACATCAAGCAGTCAACACTGATTGCCAAGTTGGACCGTGGAAGGTCATATTTCCGTAAGATCACCTAACAGGTATATCAAGAAAATATATTAATTTTCTGAGTATCCATTTTAATCTACAAATTCTGTGATTTATACAATTAAACCGGTTCCTTGCCAGAAAAAAAAATGATAAAGGTAGGTGACTTGTACAAAATTCGTAAGTTCTCTGCAAGTAGCAAAGGGCTGTAATAAGACCACGAGCCAGGACAATGAAACCATAATCTCATGTAGCTAGTTTTTCCTGACTAGTGCAATTGTTTGCAACGCCAGAAAGCAGTATCTCCACATGAACGTGCTTTAATACCACTTGCCTAATTTCATGCTAGTCTAGGTTGTACTTTTCTACAAAAAATGCACATGCAGAGGGAATTTTTTCCTTGCAGACCGATACAGTGTTAATGTACCAAATTGAAATTTTATGTTCACATACAGAAATGCTCATATTCTGAGTTACTCATAAGCCAAGGTATTATTGAGTATATATATGTATATATATATATATATATATATATATATATATATATATATATATATATATATATATGTGTGTGTGTGTGTGTGTG
>NC_090732.1:145197017-145204517 GCF_036898095.1 Palaemon carinicauda
GAATAAAGTCTCACTATTTTTAAGGAACAAGACACCAAGGATTTCAATAGATAGAACAGAATTATATTTGAATAAGAACTAATTTTGGGCCAGAGTTCGTAAACAAATGCACAAAAGCTATCTAGAATATGGTACCAATGGGACCAGGGGTGGGTGCGCTTTAAAGAACTTTATTTCAAGGTTATAAGCAATGTTTTTCTCCCTTTTTAGCTTAGCATTTTCAGTTCGTATTGTATCGTTTCTTTTTTACGGCACAGTCAAAAGCAAATGTCCTGTCGTCTCCAGTCCCCCTCTGTCACCCCCAATATCAATAGATTCCAGAATTTCAGGTGTAGAAGAGTTTGGTTGTTAGGGGGGGGGGGGGCAACGGGCTGGGGGAGGGCGACGGTGGGCAGGGGAAGTACTTGTTTAAAGCTGTAAAAAGTGTGATGGTAGGGGGGACCACGAAAAATTATGGATAAACGTAAATTCAGTATAATTTTTCCAGAACTTAATTCTATCATTATAATGATACTAACTTATAATCATATGGTATATTTGTTGTGTTATTTGCTATGCTATTCTCACGAACAACTTGTTGACCAAAAGGATTGGTGTTTAGTTTGGAAATATATTATGACCCGACTGAAAAATCTTTCGTAAACACAAACTAGGAGTTCCCCCCCCCCCCCCTCTCTCTCTCTCTCTCTCTCTCTCTCTCTCTCTCTCTCTCTCTCTCTCTCTCTCTCTCTCTCTCTCACACACACACACACAAGAAGTGCTCGTCCCGGACATTGGTACTGGGATAGCTAATCATGTGACTCCAAAAAACGATCTTATGTGTGTAGAATATTTGGATGTACAGTCTCTCCTTAGTAAGATATGTGAAATTGAATTAATGCTCTTAAACGGAAATATTGATGTATTATGTTTAACTGAGACTTGGTTAACCCCGAATGTTGTCGATTCACTCATTGAATTTCCTAATTATACAATATATAGATGTGACAAAGGAAGAGGTGGAGATTGTTGTATTTATGTAAAAAATAATCTTTCTGTTAATATTTGTAATCTTAACGTTCAAAGAGTAGAGGGGGTAGAAGAGGTTTGGCTCTCTGTACAATGTTATCATTGGTTGGATGTATAGACATCCGGATGCTTCAAATGATACTTTTAACTATATTTTGGAATGTCTGAGAATGGTTGCTCTAAAGAATAAATCAATTTATGTAATAGGTGATCTAAATGATGATTTGATGTTAGGTTCTGCAAAGATGCATAATATTTTAAGAGTCACCAAATTAAATCAAATGATTAATAAACCTACTAGAGTTAGCCCCATCTCATCCACACTACTAGACGTGTTAATAACAAACAAGCAGGAAAGTGTAATTAAAATCGAGGTAAATCCAAGTATTGTAGCTGACCATGAACATATTTCATTTATCATAGATATTAAGAAGCCAAAGCGTAAACCAGTCATGGTAACCTCTAGGTGTTTAAAATATTATTCTGCAGATTTTTTGTGCAATACATTGCTAGACCAGAAAATAATTTTAGATGCAATCATGCATACTGATGACACAGATATTCAAACAGGAATTTTCAATGAAGTATATAATAGTGCCTTAGATAAATGTGCCCCAATAACCACGAAGGAAATAAGGAGACCCAGTGCACCTTGGATAGACAATGATCTAAAAAACAGTATGATTGAAAGGGACAAAATGCAAGAAAGGCTTAAACAGAATAGACATGATGAAAATCTGAACAATTCGTATAAGGAAATGAAAAAACTCATCAATTCGAAGATGCGTACTGCCAAAGCTTATTATAACAAAGACAAGATCAAGAAAAGTAAATCTCGCAGAGAAACATGGAAAATTATGAATAATATTGTACCTACTAAAACAAATAAAAAGATTGAATACGACAACCCAAAAGCTAGAGCAGATCAATTTAACCAATAATTTGCTAATGTAGGAAAAATAACTTATGATAAAACGCAGGAAATTCTACAAAAGTACGAAAATGAAGATATTAGAAACACTCAAAATAATTTTGGCAATAATATAAGATTGTTTAGACCGCAACCAGTTACAGAAGAAACAATAATATTAACAGTTAAGAGTTTGAATAATAGTAATGCTTACGGAACAGATGGTATTCCTACTAGTTTTCTAAAAGATTCCCTTACAGTTATTGCATATTATATCACGGTTATCATAAATACATCGATTGTAACTGTGAAATATCCTTCTATTTGGAAACAACCCCTCGTAGACCCTCTTCACAAGAAAGATGACAAGGACGACCCTGGTAATTATAGACCTGTTTCTATCCTTCCAGTAATATCGAAAGTAATAGAAAAGATTGTATGTAATCAGTTAATGGAACATCTAGAAAAAAAATAATTTGATTCCTAACACTCAGCATGGATTCCGTAAAGGTTTATCAACAGAAACAGCTTTGATGAAATTAACAGATGAAATTTATAAAAATATTGATAGAAAAAAAGTTTCCATATTAATTTTATGCGACCTATCAAAGGCATTTGATAGTGTCAATCATGATGAAATGTGTAAATGTCTCAAGGAACATTACATTGATACGCTCTGGTTTCACGATGACTTGAGGGATAGAAGTCAGGTAGTTAGATTAGGAGACGTAAATTCTTGCATTGAAAAGGTTGAATTTGGAGTGCCACAGGGATCTGTCCTAGGTCCAATTCTATTTTAGTCTACGTTAATGACATGATTAAATACATAGAAAACTGCCTGCTAATTCAATATGCTGATGACACACAAGTTATTTTGGCTGATCAAATAGAAAATTTAGATGGCTTGATTAAATGGGCTGAACTAATAGTGCTCAAAATTAAGAAATATTTTGTAAGAAAAGGGTTATTATAAAATGCCACTAAAACACAGTGCATGTTTGTGGGTAGCTCACAGTATATTAGCAAAATTCCAGATAACATTATGATAAAATGCGATGGTGATGAAGTAAAGATAAGTCAACATGTAAAAAATCTAGGTCTACACATGGACAGGTACATAACATTGACGAGCTGAGTAGAAAAGTTAGTGGCATTCTAATGTATCTAAGAAGAGTAAAAGATTACTTTGATGATACTACTCGAGCTCTGATAGTGGAAAGTCTGGTCTTGAGTGTAATAAACTACTACACGATCGCATCAACCCAACCCTCCAGCAATTAAAGCGGATAAAATTAAAAGAAAAGTGTATATACGATGTTTGTGTTTTTGTTTTTAAAAATTGAGAAAAGAATATCCCAACTGGCTATACACATTCCCTACAGTTGGTAATTGTAGGAATGCATTAACCATACAGAATGAAAATCTATATGTAGACAGCTATCGAACGGATTTGGACTCACGCTCAATGGCAATAAGGGGCCCAGCTTGCTGGAACAAACTACCTCTGGAAATAGGAAAATGTATAAATGTTAGTTCTGATTTTTTCAAAAGGAAACTTAGGCAACATTTTTTAAATTTTACTTTAATGTATATATATTCTAGATTTTTGCAATCCAATTATTGTGAATTTTATGTAAATAATTTATATTGTTATGTAGCAGAATAACCATTTTATAATGGAATAAAGGTTTTTGACTTTGACTTTTGACTTTGACTCTCTCTCTCTCTCTCTCTCTCTCTCTCTCTCTCTCTCTCCTCTCTCTCTCTCTCTCTCTCTCTCTCTCTCTCTTACTTGTTTTGGGTTTAAACCCAACTCTCCACTGAAGTCGAGTGAACTACTTCTCGGGCGGGTCCATATTAATCATCTAACGAAACATTTTCATTATAACTTATACAATTCTTTGATTGTAACATCTTCCAAATCATATGATCTTGTGAAAAGTAATGTCTTTAGTTTCTTCTTAAATTCAATTGCTCCCTTTAGGTCCTTCATTTCAGTTGGCAGTTTATTATAATGTCTAGGCGCACAGTAGCTAAAAGCCCTTTCACAAAATTTACTATTTGTTCTTGGTTCAGATAGCCTATGTTTGTCACTCATGTGTCTTATGTTAACATTTGTTTCTAGTTCTAGTTTGTTCAGGCATTCTTTTAGATATTTTGGTTCATTTTGGTTCAGTATTTTAAACGTTAGTAAGAGTAGCTTGTATTCCATTCTCGCCTTTACTGGCAGCCAGTGTAATTTAATTAGTGCAGGGGTAACTCTCTCCCTATTGTGTAGTCCTTTTATTAATCTAGCGGCTCTGTTTTGTACTCTGAATTTTCTTCAGCTGATAATTTGGTAAGTCATAGAACAGTGAGTTGCAGTAATCAATTCTTGAAAATAAGTGGTGATTAATGAGTATGGCCATAGATTTTTCATCTAAGTATTTACTAATAAATGCTATGTTTCTAATATGATAGTTACAATTTCTTACCATATTATTTATATGTTCATTCATTGTCAGTCTATCATCCATGATTACTCCAAGATTTCTGACAAATTTCTTTAGGTCAATGATCGATTGACCTATTTCAATTCTTTGGAAGCATTCGATTCTTTTTATATCTTTTTCATTTTCAAAAATAATACATTCTCTCTCTCTCTCTCTCTCTCTCTCTCTCTCTCTCTCTCTCTCTCTCTCTCTCTCTCTCTCTCTCTCTCGTCCGTATATATATATATATATATATATATATATATATATATATATATATATATATATATATATATATATATATATATCAAATGTTATTTTGGATACTATGAAAAGGAGACAAAGACAGAAATTGATTGTTGAAAGTTTTTGTGAAGGTAATGAAAATTAGAAGATAGAGCATGCTAAAGATTCCAGTATTGATAGTGAAATAAAAAAGAAAAGCCATGAATGACTGGAGAGAGTATCTAAACAGGAAAGCAGATGAGGCTGACGAAGTTATGAATACAATGATAGGCTATGGTGTAAGAATTGCTAATTGAATCATTAATAATGTCAGTTTTGTCATGGGAACAATAGAGACATATGACGAAAGATTTCCCTTGAGCGTCGGCGTTCTTTTGATTCTAATTGTATTATTTACATTCAGATGGATAGCCAGGACGGGTGAACGAGCAGGAGAAACCCATGCATTTATACTTTACTTTAAAGGCTGTTTTTTGGTCCCATACAGCAGGGGAACCCTACTCTCTACAGGATCTTCAGTCATTTTATCAAGTTCATTCCAAGGTATTCAGCATTTCGCACTAACGCATATTGCTCGTTTATTGTCAAATTATTATTATTATTATTATTATTATTATTATTATTATTATTATTATTATTTGGTAAGCTACAACCCTAGTTTGAAAAGCAGGATACGATAAGCCCGAGGGCTCCACCACGGAAAATAGCCAAGTGAGAAAAGGAAATAAGGAAACTTTAAGAGGAATAATTAACAATTAAAATAAAGTATTTTAAGAACAGTAACAACATTAAAACAAATTATTCATATATAAACTATAAAAACTTCTGGAAAAAAACAAGAGGAAGAGAAACAAGTTAGAATGATGTGCCCGAGCGTACCCATCGAAGTACTTAAGAGAACAAAAAAATCTCCAGTTTCCTCTTGAAAGCCTTAAAATCTTCAGTCTCTCGGATGTCTAGTGGGGGCTTATCGTGTAGGCTCGGGGCCGCATATTTAAAGGCTCTAAAGCCTACAGCAGACATATATCTAGGTTCCAATAGTTTGAAACCATCTATAACTTGTCTCGTGTCCACACGATTTATTGGCTGCCCAATATGTAGCAATTTGGACGTTCTGATAATTTGATGGGTTAATGTACATATTTGAACGCCATTCTTGCTTTAATAGGCAGTCAGTGTAAATCAATTATTGTAGGAGTGACCTATCTCGGGTTGGGACACCTTTTATCAGTCTTGCTCCTCTGTTTATTATGTTTTGTAATTTCTTAAGTTACACTTTAGGTAAATTGTAGTAGATGGAGTATACTGTAGTCAATCCTGGTAATAACACAGTTTGTCACAAGTTTCTTTGCAGAATGTTCACCCAGGTACTTCTTTATAAAAGCAATATTTCTAAGATGATAACCATCAGTTTTTACTACATTATTTATTTGGACATTGAAAGACTAGTTACAGTCAAGAGATACTCCTAGATCACGAACTTTACTAGATAACGAGCAGAGTTGTTATTTGTAATTTGACCAACGAATATATATATATTTTTTTCTTTTGATGTGACAGCGACCATTTGTTAGCCCCAGCCACGTGGTTATAAGCAAATATACTAGTTTGCATATTATACAATTCAGTCATACCCCAACATTTTGTCTGTATAAAAATACATAAATAGACTACACGGAAACTCATATGTCATGTCACGGATACTTAAAATTATAACATTTAATCGTCTATCCAGGTGATTATAAACTATCAAGGTAGATTTGAGGCAAGTTAATGAAAATCGATCTTATTTCAAAAAAAAAAAAAAAAAAAAAAAAAAAAAAAAAAAAAAAAAAACATGCATGAAGTTTGTATCCTGTATTTTGACATTTCACTATATAAAATTAGTTTATAACTTTTCAGTTGAGGATATTTTGTAATTCTCACGATATTTATATTCATAAAAACAAAATAAATCCTCAATTGTGCAGTATTGAGAATCCTCCTTTAGGCAGCATTAAAATGCAGAATTTTTACTACATTTTTTTGTTATTGTTTAAAACTTAACGATGTAGTCAGATCCGTTGCTTGTTATGAAATGTGAAAATTATTCACGAGATGAAAATTTCTTTCGATATTTCTCTAAGGTTATATATTTTAAACTTTTATGATAAAGATCCTTTCCCGCACAGTCATTAGTCTTGAAGAGTTTATCACAGATTCTATTGTTTATCAGCTTTGGCGGAGCAAAACTGTAATTGAAACCAGAACAGTAAATCTAGGGTCAGTACCGAGTTACCAAGTGCCGCGTTAGGAAGCTCGGAAAAGCTTTCTTTTTACTGTTATCTCCTATCTTCCATTTACACTAATATTGTGCTGTCGTTATCTTCTATTACCAGTGTTATGTTTCGCTCCTGCGTCATAGGTTTTCCTGCATTGATTGCTTTAAATTTCCAATTGACGTCACAAGCCCAAGTCAGGACTATTCTCTCCCAACGTCATAGGAACACCCTGCTCCCGTAAGTACGAGTGTGGAGAACCCTTGATTTTTAATATTTTCTAATCATTTTTCAGTGTACCAAAAATAAAAGGATAAATCTATCCATAGGGAACAAAGACAAGATAAAATTCTATTTTCATTAATAGATATAAATGAATAGGTTTGGGTCATTTACCTTAGCAGAGCGTGTTATATGTTAGTATCACATTGGGCAATAAGAAAAATGACTAATTCAGTTCCATGAGCAGTAAACCGATTTATAGTTTTCAAGAGTTATTCATCGGTAATTTCCAATTTTAAAGTTTGATTATTCATTCTTTCCTTATATTGAACGGTTCCTACTCACAAGTGATCGCTAAAAACTGTTCGTAATTTTCAGTAACTGT
>NC_090732.1:145223511-145252832 GCF_036898095.1 Palaemon carinicauda
CTACATTCGTTAATGGAAAATGTTCTGGAAATCACGTAGGCCTAAGAGATAAGTGGTCAGATCAGATCAGATTCAGGTTGAGGCTTTGCCTTTGCAACGGCGCCTCTGTCTTTTAGTTTTGTGTGTTCCTTATTTTCACTAGTTTTTCTCTTTTCATCCACATTTGTTGTAGTACACTTTTCTTATTTTCAATATTTTCTTTACAAAAAAGGAATTTTCCTTCTGTTTGTGCACTATCTTCTTCGTATGGTTGTTGGAGTTCAGTTGCTTTTATTCTTATATCACTAAACTGTGGACAATATAACATATAAAGTGGTTAGCATTTTCTTCTACATCACAGAATACACAGTTCATATTTCCATCCTTGTCTGTTTATATATATATATATATATATATATATATATATATATATATATATATATATATATATATATATATATATATATATATATATATATTCAAGCCCAATGTGTTAGTCCTTGCTCTGAATAATAGAATTGACGAAAATGTGTTGTCATATACTTCCTCCTCCTTGATTTCACTTTTCCAGTTTTTATACAAAATTAGACTCTCCTTGCACTCCATTTCACTCTTCCATTTGCTTGTGTCCCATTTTCTTGTTCTCTTCTTTGTCCTCTTTCGTACATCTCTTGACTTCTCTCATCGCCATCCCACATTCTTCACCATACTTCTTCACATGCATCCACCACTTCCTCTCTTTTTCTTCCATATCATTGACTATTGCTGTTAGTAAGTCCTTCTCTCCCTTATAAATGGTATTAAGGTACCTCAGCTTTCCATCCATTACCCTTGTTTTCATAGCAGATGCTCCTACATCCCCTCTCAAGGCTACAATTACTGTATTCTTTACAGCCCCTAACATCCTTCTATACACTCCAATCTCTATTCTCTGCAACTTTTCTATTTCAGTTTCCGTTAAGTTAATTACTATTGTTCCATATAATATAGAAGGTAAGGCTGCACTTTTCCAGTATGTTTTCCCTATCAGTATTTTATTACAACTTTTTTTCTATGATTGAATACGTAAAATTGGCTAGCTTTTGCCCCTTAACTATCATTTCACTTTTCTGCGTTTTGAACATATTCCTACTATTATCTACCTTGATACCTGGGTATTTAATATTGCTTACTACTCTTATTTCCTGTGTTATCTAGATTTTCCTTCATATTATATATAAGTACGCTACTTTTGTCTCTTTATGTCTAAACCACACTGCTTTCCTATATCTATCACTTTCCTTATGTTCAATTCAGCATCCTCTATATTCTCAGCAAGCACTAGGACATCATCAGCAAAAAATATACTACTAGCTTTATAATATCATTTTTAAAACCATTACCTTCCTTTTCTACTTGTTTTATAATACCTTCCTTTTCTACTTGTTTTATAATCTGATAAGTAATTAATTTGAATAATGTTGTAGAGCCAGTACAGCCTTGCTTTATTCCACTACTTACGCTCAGTTTTTGTTCTACTTTTTCCCCTATGTCTAACGTAGTAGAGTCTCCCACATATACTTCAGCTATAGAGTTAATTATACTAGTATGTACTTTATATTGCTTTAATGTTTCTATCAGTGCTTCCCTTTTTATGGAATCGAAAGCTTTTTTGGAATCTAAAGAGGCAGCTATGAGTTTTTCTTATTTTTTAAAGTTTCTTCGACCATGCACTGTAAGATGAATATATTATCCACAATCCTTCTTCCCTCTGTAAATCCCGCTTGACTATCCTCTATGGCATTATTACTTTTTAGGTGTCCTATTTCATCCTTGATAAAAGCCATGTATATTTTATATAATACATTTGTGAGTGCTATTGGTCCCAATTCCTTTGCTGTTGGTTTGTTTTTCTTTTTTAATATTTTTGTTCTGGGTTCTTTCCAGCTTTTGGGTTTTTTTTTTACTGGCTAGTTCCTCTTTGTAGCAGTTCACTAGCGTATTCTTAAATATATCACTTATCATCATAGCTTTGTAATAGTCAGGCTTTAGTCCATCTGGCCCAGCTGCTTTGCCTTTCTTTAGGCGTTTTAGGCATTTTTCTAATTTACATTTATTCATTTCAGCGGCAGGCATGGCTTTAATTATTCCTTTGACATTCAGTACAGCATCATAATGCTCCCTTAGGTGTTCGGGTATACTATATTCATTCACTATTATAATGTCGTTTCCTCTTCTCAAGTTATCCAGATATTCACTCTCCTTCTCCTCATTCCAGATCTCTGCTATTCTATTTTCATGTGTATTATAGACTGTTTTCCAAAATTTTACTAATTCTTCTTTAGCCTCTTCATCTGATAGTTTATTTCCTCTATCTCCGTATAATTGTATTGCCTCGCTTTTTATTTCTCTGCTATTTTTTTAATTTGTTTATGTTTTCCCATAGTTTATTGTTTTTATCATCTCTTAGCTCCCTGGTCTTCTTTTCTCATATAAAGTTGTACTATTTTTCACCAGTATTTGTACTTCTTTCTTCTTATGATTGTATTTTTCTTCTAATTCTGTTTTTAACCTGCTATCTTTTTCATTTCTCTTTTTTTCTATAAGTTCCTTTCTTTCCTTAATCTTTCTCCTTATTTCCTCGGTTACCCAAGGTTGTTCTTTGGTCTTCCCTTCATTTGTTACCTTTCTCCTATATGTTTTAGCCAGATGTTCTTGTTTCATTAAAAAGGTTAAAGGAAATATCTTGTAAAGAGATTATAGAAGAAGAAAATTATGCATGAAGTGCACAATACATACTTTTTCTTAGAGAATCTTTTACTTCGGTGAGATATTAGTTAATTTCTTTTTATAATAATTGTGAAATAAAACAAAGAGCAGTTAGAGAAACAGTTCATATAAAAAGATATTACTAATTTTAATTGATTTTCACTTCAGTTTATTTTCTGCACCTCTGATTTTATTTTTTACTTACGGGATACTTTATAGTTCAAAATAATTATGTAATGATTATTATTTTGTTATTTGTATCGGATATAGTTTTAAATTCATTAATTTCAATTTTAGAATCCAAAGTACATCCTTCGGCAAAGAGCAAAAGGATTAATTCGTGAATGTCGACTTGCATTGACCCGGGAAAATAATTAATCGTCCTTCTCAATCAAAGTGAACAGAATCCCAACTGCTTTCCCGTTAATCTGGAAGCTAAAGAATTTGAAAATTAATTAATTTCTAAACACAAGTAGATCAAGAGATAGTTTAATTGGAATCCTATTGAAGTTTTCGAAAGCATACCTTTTAATTAAACCTTGGATAAGACAAATTTGTTATGAAACTAAAGACAATTACAACACTCTCTCTCTCTCTCTCTCTCTCTCTCTCTCTCTCTCTCTCTCTCTCTCTCTCTCTCTCTCTCTCTCTCTCTCTCTCTCTCTCTCTTATATATGTAATGTATATATATATATATATATATATATATATATATATATATATATATATATATATATATATATATATTTATTATATATGTTATATATATAATATATATTATCTATGTGTGTACGTATGTATGTGTATGTGTATATATATATATATATATATATATATATATATATATATATATATATATATATATATATATATATATCTATATATATATATATATATATATATATATATATATATATATATATATATATATATATATATATATATATCGTTGCAAGTAGAGTACATCCAGGTGTATTTGAGAAAAATTTGAGTATTGTAAGTACAGTATATTCAGAACTGCCTACATATTCTCGGGTATGCGATATATATTCAAGATGTATTATTGAAAGCTTAATAATTTTGGGTTATATCTAAAATGGTCAGGGTTAAAGTGGCATTCAGGTGATTTGAAATATTTCTGCTAATGAAGTAAATATATATCTACAAATGATGGTGTATCCAATTGGATTTGGGCAATATGCATAACTGTAGGAGATATTTCTAGGAGCATTGGAGGTACGTCTTGGAATATTGCAGAGGCAAGAAGCACTATTGTTGGAATCGTCCAGAGCTTGAGAATTGGGCTTTGGTTTAATTGGTTAAATAAGTTTCATCAAATGCCATCTGAAAAATACCAAAAAGTCTGCTCTCTTTAATGGATTCGATGGAAATTCCTTAAAGTATTTCGAAGTCTTGTTTTTAAAACCGAAAATATTGGGTGCTCTTCCAATATGTGATCTACCGAAGGTTTGTGATCTACTATTGATCTACTGTTCATGTCATGTGATATACTGTGAAAAATGTAGACAAAATAAAAATAAAAAGAATTTAATATTGACTGTAGCAAAAATGGAAAAAGGTAAAAATCAAGAAATTTAACGATAGACCTCTCTAATATTTAAAAAGTCTGCCACCCGTTGAGATACTACCGCTGGATAGTTATTGGGTCCTTTGACTGGCCAGACAGTACTACATTGGATCCATTTTTCCGGTTACTTCTCATTTCATCTTTGCCAACACATACACAGAATAGTCTGGCCTATTCTTTACACATTTTTCATTCCTTATACACCTGATAACACTGAAATTACAAAACAATACCCCTTCGCTTAAGGGGGTAACTACTGAAATTTAATTGGTTAGGGCTACTTTCTTGGTAAGGGTAGAAGCGATTCTTTACCTATGGTAAGCAGCTCTTCTAGGAGGACACTCCATAATCAGACCATTATTCTCTAGTCTTGGGTAGTGCCATAACCTCTGTACCATGGTCTTCCACTGTCTTGGGTTAGAGATCTCTTGCTTGAGGGTACACTCGGGCACACTATTCTATCTTGTTTCTCTCCCTCTTGTTATTTTGAAGTGTTCATAGTTTATACATGAAAGATTTATTTTAATGTTATTATTGCTCTTAAACTTCTCTTGTAGTTTTCCCTATTTCCTTAACTCGCTGGGCTGTTTTCCATGTTGGAGCCCTTGGGCTTATAGTATCCCTCTTTTCCAACTATTATTGTAGCTAATAATAATAATAATAATAATAATAATAATAATAATAATAATAATAATAATAATAATAATAATAATAATAATAATAATAATAATAATAATAATGATTGGAAATTCATCACATGAAACATTGAGAAGAAGAGTGCTACTTGAAAAGATGTTAAGTTTCAACTTTTTGTATTCATGCTATTGGTCTTTCAAATGCAATGTAGATAGGCGTTTAAGAGCCTTCAAATACACAGTCCAAAAAATATGTTTCCACTCGATATTAAGGCAAAAAATACGGCCATTCAAGAAGAATTTAAAAGGTTCTGTTTTCAAAACAGAGACTTGTGGCAACGTGGGTTTGATTATGTATATGCACTACATCGTTGAATTTAAAAGTACGTGTACTTTGTAATCAACTGTGTAATCTGACAAAAAAAAAAAATAAAATGTGTTCTGTGGCTTCTGAATATGCTGCCCAAAGATTATACAGTATGCTCCCATATGACGTTCGAAGGACTGATAATATAACCTTTCATAAAAAAAGGGGGGGGGGAGTTAAAAACTTTTTTTTGTAACATAGTATTCTGATAGTTGGTTATGACAATTCAAATGTGCTGTGCCGTATGATTCGCCAAATGCTTAAAGAATGTACTTCCATGGCAAACAACGCCCGTAGATTCTTCGGCACACCAAAGCTATTTCAAGCGGGCCCGGAAAAGCCGTCTTCAAATTAAAGTATATAAGTCGGCCCTGAAGAGTGAATTCTTAATCTATTCAACATTTTAATTAACATAAAGCTTTAACAAAAAGAAATCTGGCCAAGCTTCTATTTACTTTTAAAGAATTCATTATAAGACTTCCCCAATTTTCACTATTAATGTGCTACCAAACTTTAGCATGCTCTTCATGCTTCCGTTTTCACCACTCTTACCGCTGTGTTAAAGAGTAATTTGTTGTTTCCTTCAGAGTAAGGCAAAACCCCATCCTTACTTTCTTTTGCTCCAAGTATGGGATAAATAAGGACATTAGGCAACCCTTTCCATTTCCATTCATGGTCCTTCCTTTTGTACCAACCATGTGTCACACTATCATACATAATTAATTGTGTGTATATATTATGCTTGTATCTTCGCTCTTCCCTTGCATTAAAAAGAACCTGAATAAACATGCCTGTTTTTCTCACCGGTAACGGTTTCGGTTTTGAACATGAAATTTCCTGTTGCCTTGAACTTTTGTATATAAAGGAGTGTTGTATAAGAGCCCGTGTTCAGTCTATGTTGACTGGCAATCTGAAAGCAAGCAAGCAAGCATAATAAACTCGCTCAGTTGCTTTCACCCTGTCTTTGAGTCACAACGTTCTCTCGGCCCGTCACACTTTCGTGTATCGTAAACGGTTCCACGTTTCGGAGACCAGAGTACAATAGATTGAATTCCATTTTCTCCTTGATTTTTTTTTTTTCTGCTCTGCACTACATCCTAATGGGTAGCTACAAAAAGCAAGAACCTTTGCTGACATAAAACCAACTTAATTTACGACAATAGCATTGTTCTGTGGATGCCAACGAGTACAAAGATGGTGGAAAGAATCCTCTCGCTCTGTGCTTATTGAAACGACAGCCGAATGCTCTTCTGCATTAAAGGCTTTCATTGGAATAGATTGCATTATAGAATTTTGGCCGATGCCTGGCGCTGAGAGATAATGGTTTGGATATAGCGTTCATAATGCATCGTGCGATTCTATTATATCCTGATTTGAAACAAATGCTCTTCATATTCAGACATAATTCTCGTTACTAACTTTTGCCAGCTCTATAATGAAATCACTTTTACAGTAAAATTATGCTAATCCCTTGTAAAATCAATGAGTCGGGTTACATGTTTTGTAATCATTCTTTTGCTTTTGCATTTTATTGTCACGGTGCAGATATTTCAACATACCTATTATCTTTTTCAGAAGCCATAATACCCCTTCTTTTTTTTAAAGATTCGAATCAATATGACACGTTGTCTCAGCTTATTGAACCCCCCTCCCACCCCTGGATTAACAAAACTACGGTACACTGCCAAGTGTGTTTCATTAATGGGTATACTCTGGTTTTGAAGACGAAGCTGTAAGCGTATATGAGAGAATAGGAGAGGAACAGTGTGACGTCACCGGGCAATGGCGTGTATGAATTCCCTCCCACTTCTCTCTTCCCTTCTCTGCTACCTTATACCCCAAACAATTGCCTCCCCATCGTCGTCCCATCCTATCTCTCTCTCTCTCTCTCTCTCTCTCTCTCTCTCTCTCTCTCTCTCTCTCTCTCTCTCTCTCTCTCTCTGTTTTCTAACAAAATTTGTTATATTGCCCGTGATATAAATTATGATACAAGCGCTGATCCAGCAAGTCCATGGAAAAAGGTGGAGTCGAAAAACATGACCAAAGGAGCTGGGAGCTCAGGGTCGCTATAAGCCCCCAGAAGCTGATGCAATTTTAAGATTTATTTTTTAGCTATTTTTCATGTTTTTGAAACCATTTTCACTTTGCAGTTCAATCTTATGAAGTGAAAATTACTTATGCAATAACAGCATCCTGAGAAAATCTACAAACCTGTATTCTTTACAATTACTTTCAGTACATGACTATACTCTCTGAAAACCTCTGAAAACCTCATCAGCTGACTCCCTCTTGAGTTGTATCTGTAATAATTGGAGCGCCTGCATCCTTCCGTTCAAGTATCAACAACAGCAATTCTCTACTCGTCGAGTTATTAGTATTTCCACTTGTTCCAATTTGATTCAGATCTGAAATACAATCTCTTTATCAACAACTTTTATAGTAATTTTTTACCACGAGAGAGAGAGAGAGAGAGAGAGAGAGAGAGAGAGAGAGAGAGAGAGAGAGAGAGAGAGAGAGAGAGAGAATTTCAACCTCCCACATCTTGAAATTCTTCAAATTAAAAAATTCTCTGAAGAAGAGACTAGTTTTTATTTCTCTGAATATTTTCCTTTTTCTTGTTTTTATCTTCCTTCATCCGATGTTCTTTTTTTTCTATTATAGAAACGACAAAGACCACTATATAGTAATCTGTTTTTTTTTCTTTTATAGAAACGACAAAGACCACTATACTATAATTATAGTTTACTCACAAACTAAAACCTTAGTTTTCTGTGATACGTATATTAAATTTAGAACCGGTAAACTTGCCGAACAATCACAGAATTATGGAGTTCTCATGCCCCGTAGATTTGCTAATCATATTACATTTGAATATTGCAAATTATTTTGAACAAAAATTGCAGCAACCAAATTACATCGTAATTATGGGGCATGAAGTTGAATCTCTAGAAACTCAAAGTATGATTGTAAGTAGGTCGAAGACAGTGGCTCCTCAACATCCAGATCTCAGCATTGATAATGTTTCTTTAAATCTATAACTCTTAAAATGCTAGGTGTGAATTTTCTCTTGTGAAACACATTTAGTCTGTTTCTTTTTCAATTTCACAAAATGACCTTATTGAGCTATTCTTTTAATATTTTTAGAGTTCAATCTATTCTTAAAAAGTTTTTTAATTCTGATTTTCTGCATTGTTTCGAGTATTGTTTTAATATCTGGTCTTCAACTGCCTAGTCTCTTCTTAATTTAACTATTTGTCACTTGGCTATTTGATATCAGTGGAAGAATAAGACAGTCTAGTTTGGGTCTTACCTCAACTTATATTAGGCTACTAAGCATTGGACGTTGTTAAGTCATATTTTGGGTAGTAACCGGTTCGACACCACGAATCAAATAAAGTATTCAGTTGATTATAGGCTTTCTGGCTCCAGTGTTACATTGTTTCCGTTATTATAAACTATAAATTCAGTAATGCTACATACAAATAAATAAAAATCTTAAAACTTTCCTTAACTATACTATCACAAAATTTACCACTAGTTATACGTAGCCAAGTTGCTCGTATGCCAGTGTTCATCTAATCTACTCTTGAAGGAGCACTAACAACATTCTCAGGGAGGACATTCTAGGAATTAATAACACTTATGCTAAATGCATTGCTCTTGTCACAGTTCTAATATGTCCTCTTTTCTCTAGTTTGTAGGTGTTCTTCCGTGTGTTATTAGTATTAGTTTCATTGATATTTACATTCTCAAACACATGGATGATCTTATATACTTCGATCAGGTCTCCTCAAAGTTTTCGTTGCTGAAGCGATGTCGTTCCTAGTTTTCTGCATCTTGTCTCATAAGACAAATTCACGCCAGGTACCAATCAAGTCATTTTCCGTTATACTGTTACCAATTCATCGATGTCTTTTTTAAAGTATGGTGAGCAAGCCTGAACAATATTCCCAATGTGTAGTCTGACCTAAGGGCGGTATAATGTGCAACACATATAAGTATCCATGTAGGTGAAACTCCTCTTAGTCAACCCCATTACTCTATTAGCTTTGACCACCAGACTGCCAATATGATGGGCAAGCTTAAATCCTTTGCAATGAAAATTGTTTCGTCTCTTTCAATTTCTGCGGATTCAATTTCTCTACCATTCAGTAGGTAAGAAATATCAGGGTTCCTATATTCTACATGTATGGTCAATGTTGGATGTTGGAGCATGACGTCGGGTGTCAAGACGAGAATTTGATCGAATTTTACGTCAGATGTTGGAACAATCGTATTTAAAGGCAATCGTATATAGAGGTTCCACTGTATATATATATATATATATATATATATATATATATATATATATATATATATATATATATACAGTATATATATATATATATATATATATATATATATATATATATATATATATATATGCATATATATGCATATATGTGTACACACACACACACACACACATATATATATATATATATATATATATATATATATATATATATATATATATATATACACAAGCAAGTATATATATATATATATATATATATATATATATATATATATATATACTTGCTTGTGTGTATATATATATATATATATATATATATATATATATATATATATATATATATATATAT
This sequence comes from Palaemon carinicauda, assembly GCF_036898095.1. Lineage (NCBI taxonomy): Eukaryota > Metazoa > Arthropoda > Malacostraca > Decapoda > Palaemonidae > Palaemon > Palaemon carinicauda. The sequence continues at coordinate 145,233,475 of NC_090732.1, forward strand.
GTGTGTGTGGAGAATTTTTTAATGGTTACGTTCTGAGTGGGAACTTAGTCCGGGAAAGTCTCCTTATAACAGTTACATAAAGTTCAACAGGGGAGGATATGAGCACTTACTCTCGGGGCACAAACACCCTGCTAATACTTTACTGTCACAATTCACAAACCAACACTCTTTAAATACAAAAGGGGGAAATTTTACTGTCCAGAGGCCGAAGCACTCCACACGTAGGATTAACAATAATTTATGGCCTACTCTAGCTTTGTCAGGTCTATAGTCATCTCATTCTCAGGCTCTGTTCCGGCTCCGTCCCAGCTACCCCAATGAGATGCTGGACAGTTATTTTACGTTAATGTAAGGTAGACAAAATCCAAAATGGGAGCAGTGATGTAAAGTAGTTTAAAAGTTTAAAGATAAGGATCTTTACCTTCGAAGCAAATATATTAATGCAAAGTACCTCTCTGTTACCACCTATAGACTTACTCTTTAAATATGGGGTATTTTGTCCCGTGATTAACTGTTCATTTCATACATTAAAATAAATGAGGGAGCAAAAATACTAAGGAGGTTTAATTAACCTAATATTGATTTATTTCACAAATTTACATAAAAGAAACGGACATCTTAACAAAGACAAAAAATGGTATCATAAAGAGAATGCAAATTAAACGCAATTCAAAATTATAAAAATGATGGTTTAGACACGCGGTCTGCAATAATCAAAATGGGGTCTGGCACGTGGCCCACGTGACCCAGAGACTATGCTAGTCTCCAAGCAAGATATAATAATGGAAAAATATTTACACACAATCCCACCGCACACAGTCCGAATATTGTAATTAGCCAGGTTCCCTATAAAGTTAAAATTAGTCTAAGCTAATAAAAAAAATGGGGGAAAACTAAATGGCCATTGATGTAGTACCTGCACTCCTTTGAAGTTTAGTCCTATGCCCTTGATAGCTGTTGACCTGGTTGTTGCACTAATGGGCACGCTGCACTCTTGCCTGGCTCACCCCAAGAATCCTCGTTGGCTACAACTATGGTATCCCAGGGTCCTCTTCTTCTCAATCTCTCCGACCGGCAGCAACAGGACTCCTTGGTGAGTCACGTTTTGGGAGAGAGAGTGCGGGGGGAGGGGGGGGTGAGCCAGAAGTGCAAGGGTTCAATGGCCAGGCAGGTCAGCTCAGCAGGCCAGGGCAGCTTCTCGTAGAATGGGGTCGACACTACGGTCGAAGAGATCACCTGGCTTCACCTTTCCAGACAGGTGAGGAGCTCGATGCGCATGGTAATCCATTGAGGGTGCCATATCGGGACTTCAGGACAGGGCAACATTCTGTTGCAAGGAGTGCAGAGGAGGCAGGATTTTGTACTAAATACTTAGAGAAATCTTGCTGCTCTAAGGGAGTTTATATATACAATAATCCTACCTATTCTGGCTTGCTAAAAATTAATATTTAAAATGATTAATTAGCAATGGACTGGTGTGATGGGCATACATCTTAAAATTAACAAACCTTAATTGGTATTGAGAAATATAAGATGCATTAATTCAGCAGTATTGGAATTTATTTAAAATGTGCAGTTTAGGAATTTAATCTCGACCCATGTAGTTTAAGGAAAGAACCAACATACGCCGGGGTTACGACTAAGGCCCTCTAACGTGCGTATCTACGCTGTGACGTCACGAGCATGGCGTGCGCCACTGTCAACAAGTTTAGGTTAGTCCTCCCTATATTTCGTTAAAGAAAACTAGATGTAGGAGAGAATTTTTAAGGGGTAGCTATAGTATTAGTAGAAGAGAGCTAAAAATGCGATTAAAAGAAGAGTAAAGAAAATTCTTCACTATATATATATATATATATATATATATATATATATATATATATATATATATATATATATATATATATATATATATATACTTGCTTGTGTATATATATATATATATATATATATATATATATATATATATATATATATATATATATATATATATATATATACTTGCTTGTGTGTGTATATAAATATATATATATATATATATATATATATATATATATATATATATATATATATATATATATATATATATATATATATATATATATATATTTACTTGCATGTGTATATATATATAATGTATATAATATAATGTATATAATAATATATATATATATATATATATATATATATATATATATATATATATATATATATATATATATATATATATATATATAATGTATATAATATATATATATATATATATATATATATATATATATATATATATATATATATATATATATATATATATATATATATATATATAAAAAACTGATTTTAAGCGAAGCGAAAAATCTATTTTTGGGTGAAATAGCCATGACGTCCTGATGGAAGGTTCCTTCTGTAGCTTCCTTGGGTATATTTAACTACAGGGATATTCCCAGAGAATTAAACTAAAGATTATCACAGAATTCTAACTTCTGGTGTGAGTACCCTAAAGGTTTCCCTCTAGGATATCGTATATCAACAGGGGACGTATGTATTAACACACCACATAGCTATCTGCACCCCATATAGAGTTAACACTTCGATATGGAAAGGTGGAGAATAACTGGGGAGCCGTTCCACAGTTACACTCGTCCGTGGCTGCTTTTGGTACTCGAAACGTAAACAAACGGGCGCCATTGCTAAATGACGTCAACGTCCGTCCTCATCCTGAGGCCAGCTCCTTGCTAATCTCCATGATACAGCAGGACAGGGCAGGGCCTGAAAGGCTGGACTAGAATAGACGGGAGGGTCCATCAGGACGTCATGGCTATCTCGCCCAAAAATAGATTTTTTTGCTTCGCTCAAAATCTGTTTTTTGGGCTCAAGCCATGACGTCCTGATGGAAGTGTACCAGAGATTTAATGTATCGTGGAAAATTTCCCCTTTTATGCAAGTGCCAAGGGCTTCGAATAGAGGTATGTAATGTGTCCTCGCTAGAGTTTCCGTGGGGATCCAGCTTCCTGCCCCCCTGGCAGAGAAGTCCCGGCGGATCATACCAAAATCCCTAAGTGATCATTGAAGGGCTACTCACCCTGCGGAGAGTTCGTGCAGGACTCGGAGACAAGACAGAAGGTTAATATTCGGCTAGGAATATTCTCAAGCATAGGTAAGTGATAAATAATCACTACGCTCCTTGGAGTCGAGATCAATCTGGTCTCGAAGGCAGGACGAAGGTAAGTATTCAAGTAGGAATATTACACAGCATGAGTGAGTATCTAATACAAGTAAATTTATATTACTCTCCTCATTCAAAAGGAAGGGGTTAAATGAAACTATGACAATCATGTATTTCATAATAATAATAGGAGCGGAGAGAGACGCACATGTAATAAAATAGACATTTTATTTCATAGATTGCAGATTATAGTGATAACAATTGCAATAATAAGTGTAAAGATAATTTACAATAGTAAATAATAATGTACATAGAAAATAAGACTTCAATCTTGAATCTGAAAGAAATTTCACTTTTAGAGATACAAGTTCCAGAGGAACGTCAGTCTTTTTCAAAGAAAAAACACTTCATGCCCTAGAGCATGTGGCACTCATGTGAAGTCTATGACATTTCACCTTGATAAGAACAGTCTATTAGAAACACTAAGTGTCCATGAAATCACTATGTATCACACGAGGGTCACCGTAGAGTTTAAAGTCCCAAGTAACTCGCTGTTCTATGCAGAGTTAAACGGCAGGTTTCATAACATTACCTGCGGCCACCACGAAATGTTTAATTTCATGCACTTGCTTCGCGTAGGGCTTGGAGAAAACGCGCGACGATTTCCACCCTGTGAAGCTCTTGAGACTTTCGAAATCCATGCGTCTGCCAGCTTGGTGAAGATCCGTGGAGCCACGTTGAGCCCGAAGGGCATGGCCCTGAAGGCGTAACTTTTTCTTTGGAGTCGAAATCCTAGGTAGAAGGAAGCGTGATGATTCATTGGAACGTGCCAGTAGGCATCCGCCAGGTCTATGGAGACCGTGTAGGCCCCTTGAGGCAGAAGGGTCCTTATTTGTTGGAGAGTCAGCATCTTGAACTTGTTCTTCGCAATGAACCTGTTGAGAGGGGATAAGTCTAGTATGACTCTGAGTTTATCAGAGTCCTTCTTGGGAACGCAAAATAGTCTCCCTTGGAACCTGGTTGACTTTACCCTCCTGATCACCTTGTTCAAGAGTTCTAGGACGTATTTTTCCAGGAGGGGGGTTGACTGTTAGAAGAATTGCTGGAAGGCTGGGGTTGGTTGCGTCCAGCTCCAGCCTAGTCCCTTCTTGACGATGCTGTGTGCCCAGGGATCGAAGGTCCAACGATCCTGGAATTGGCGGAGTCTTCCTCCCACCGGAAGCACTTCATTGCTTCTGGTGTCCCGAGGGTTTGCCACCTCGGCCGCTAGCTCCCCTTCCTCCTCTGCTTCTGGAGGGGCGGCGAGACGAATCTCTGCCGGAACCTCTGTTTGAGCCCCTACCTCTGGGACGAAAGGTAGTAGCATGTTGATCAAATGCAGGGGTAAAGACCGGTGACTGCGACACCACCGGCTGGGGGACCAACTGAAAGGTCTGCTGTGGCTGTGCTGCCACTTGGGGAGTAGCGGAACCCGGAAACTGCCGTCTCTGTTGACGTTGCTGGGGTTTCGGTTTCTGAGACTTCCTCTTAGGTTAAGGGCCATCGTCCTGAGAGGATTTCCTTTTTCTCGACATGCCCCACTTGTGGAGAAGGTTACTGTTCTCCGTGGCGGCCTTATCTGCAATCTCTTTCACCAGGGAGGAGGGAAAGAGCTATTTACCCCAGATATTGGAGGAAATCCGCCTCTAGGGTTCGTGTTTTACCGTCGCGCTGGCAAACATGAATTCACGACAGGCTCTGCGAGCCTTAGTGAAGCTGTACAGGTCCTTAGTCACCGTTGCCAAGTGTGTTTTGGCTAGGACCATGTAAAAGTCCGGGACTCTAGTGTCCCCGGCCATGAGTTCAAGCTGTACCTGGAGGGACAGCGATGCGGCAAGCCTCTCCTTCGTATCCTGTTCTCTACGAAGGAGGGGATGATTTAGCCTTGGGAGGTCCTCATTGAACTGACGACCGGCTACGTCAGGCTCTAACTTCCCCACCGTGAAGGTTGACTGGACGTCTTTCCAGTGCCTATCATCGGGAGGAACGGTAAGGGAGAAGGGTCTGCACTCCTCCAGTGCAGGGCAAGGTTTCCCTTCCTCCACTGCTTTCAAGACCGCTGTGAAGGCCTTTTCTATAAAGGGGAAGGTTGCAGCATTCGGCGCAACGAAGGTTGGGTGCTTCTTACTGAGCGCCGGCATCTTGGAGTTGGTGAAACCACTACTCTTCACCGCACTGGCTAGCATAGCCTGGGCCTTCGCGAGATCGAACACGATTACTTCCTTCGGTTCGGTCTCTTCCTTTGAGGCTGGTTCGGTCCTGAGCCGGACGTAACAGTCCGGATAAGCCTCGAAGTTCGGGAAGAATTCCACTTCTTTCAACAAGATAGAGCCGACCTTCTCACTGATGAAATCTTACCAGTTGTGATCGGCATATGCTCGGCATATCTCCATGGGTTAGTATCCGAGCAAGAGGGGAGGTCCTTAACCGAAATCAGTTTCGGTTGTTTAAAACTCACTAGGGTAGACCGGAATTGCTCATGGGTCTCTCGAAGTTTTCTTTCCATGAGGGCTTCAAGCATCTTGAAGGCCTCCTGAGTACCCGATGGAAGAGGGTCCGGGGTGGCGGAAGTTGAAGGAACAGGTTCCTCGGACGATGCAGGAGTCGATGCGGTAGTAGGAGTGGGAGCGACCTCGGACTCCGAATCAGGATATTCCACCTGATCTTCCTCATAGTCGAGCTCCTCGCCCATGAGGTTCTTCTCCGTCTCTTCCGACACTTCCGACATACGTTCCACGTTATCGGAATCCAAGTGGCACTCATGCATGGACTGGGCCATGACGATATCTGGTTCCACCACGAGCTGGACGGTGGGGATCTGATCACTGGGGATCATAGAGTCTTTAGATGCCTTTGGAAACAGCAAGGCCCTCAAATCTTCGCTGGCGAGATACGGTCCGGTGGCGTTCTTCTGGAAGCCACGCACCCACTTGCGTAGCTTCTCTCGAGCGTTGTCCCTTGCCTCCGATGAAGGAGGATCGTCGAACGCCTCGACCAAACGACTCTTGCAGACTGTACAGTGCTGCGGGTCCCAGTATTTCAGGTCGCCTCTCTTGGCGGCTCAGGGGGCGTGGGTCCGGCACGCCTTGTGCCCGTAGAAGTCTGGGCGCTTCACTCCACAAAAGTTGCTTTCGCACTTCATATACTCCTCCTGTAAAAGAAAGAGATCATGAGTACATGGAAGGCATAAGAATGACTTACATTACTCTAAAATTAAGATAACTTAATCTAAGTTTTTAAGCATTAAAATAATTCATAAGGTATTATAATGCCTGAGAGTAGAGAGCGGGAAAAGAAGTAGATAGACACATACTTGTGAATCCCGCCCAGTCGGTTACCGTAACCCTATCAGTAGGCAATTTCTTTTGTGGCTGAAGGTCACAAAACGGAAATCCATATGGATAAGCCATGGTGGGTAGAAGCTAAGCCTCTAGCAGAAATTGCCCGCGAGGTGTAGCAGGGACTGAGACCACTCAGATCCCTGGGTAGAAGGGGAGTAGAGAAAACCCCTTATTAGATATAGGTTCCAGCAATCGGCTGCGCGAAGAGACACGGAGTATGCTGGAATATTGTAATGTGCAATCAGACAGCACAGCCACAATTTCAAAGGTAAGACAGTACCTATATGTGGAAGTGGCTAAGCCATCTGGCTGCAGTATGTTGGCTGTCGGCATATTGTCGGCAGGTATGAGAAGGGGTGCATGTCCCTTAACGTCTCCAGGGGGTGCCGGCAGACCGACGGAACGCCGGAGGCCGGTCCTGCAGGATGGAAGGTATCAAGATAGACACATTGAGTATCTAAAATATAATACCATCGTGGCGACCGCCGGCACAGCGGCGGGTCGCCGGCAGGAGGCGGAAGCTCGGCTGACGGCCTGGTGAGCTTTGATCAATTCATAAGATAGATAAGCATATGGTTGTATACCTAGACCGCCGGCAATCAATGCCGGCACGCAGGTGGCCGGCACGGGGGGTCAGCCAGCTGTTACTAGGTAAAATAGTTGGTGGGACATCGGCTGAATGCCGACGGAAGGCGGCAGCCTCCGGCACACGGAAGGCTGACGTCTTAGAGGGGGAGGGCATCTTATGAAAGAATGTCACCAGAGGCAAGGCGGTATCCCCGGCGGTGGAGGCGGCAAGGGACCGGCACCAGGATAGAAGGAGAGAAAGGTAAGGAGGGATGGGAGGGGTTAGACCACATACCCCTCCGGCATCCCTCCGGAGAGAGTGCACTCATGATAGGATTAGATACTCCTAGCATCCGGCGGCAGGGGGCCGGCAGTCGGCCGGGTGCCTGGGGTAACCCAAGGGAGGGTTAGAGGGCACTCAAGAGGGGGAAACCCCCGCCGGCCGGACCGCTGCCGGCGACTACCCCCATAGAACGCTTTGAAAGGTATGTGTACCAGAGTGGCCAGCTCAGCAGGAGAACAAGTTAGCCCTACCACTTCACCCAAGGGAGGAGTTGTAGGACTAAGGACAGATGTGTATAGACAAGCCTACACCAAAGGGATAGGTGGGGAGGGAGAAGATGAGGGGTTCTTTCATAGGGGAGGCTCTGTACAAGAACGGCCACCAAGGAGAGGGAGAACGCTCCCTAACCTAGGTTAGGTAACCAGAATGAGAATGGTACAGGAGTACCGTCTCAAACTATAAAAGGACAGAATCAACCCCCAGAGCTTAACCTAGAGAAAGAGGGTTAACTCTTAGGCTAGGTAAGCTGAAAGACACATTGCAAGTTGCAGGGAAGGAGGAGTAACCCAACCAGGTGCAACTGAGGAAGGGCAGAGCCGTTCCTTATTTCTCGGTCACAACCCTAAGGGGGGATCATTCCCTTAGGGTAGACAGAGAAGCGATAAAACGGATTTTGAGCGAAGCGAAAAATCTATTTTTGGGTGAGATAGCCATGGCGTCCTGATGGAAGGTTCCTTTTTGGTAGCTTCCTTGGGTAAATAACTACTAAGATATTCCCAGAGAATTTAACCACAGGTTATCACAGAATTCTAACTTCTGGAGCGAGTATCCTAAAGGTTTCCCTTTTAAGACATCGTATATCAACAGGGGACGCATGTATTAACGCGCCACATAGCTATCTACACCCCGAACAGAGTTAATGCTTCGGTGTGTAAAGGCGGAGAATAGCTGGGAGCCGTTCCATAGCTAATCTCATCTGTGGCTACTTTTGGTACTCAAGACGTAAACAAACGGGCGCCATTGCTTAAATGACGTCACGTCCGTCTTCATCCTGAAGCCAGTTGCTTGCCGATCACCATGATACAGCAGAGCAGGGTGGGACCTAAAAACTGGACGAAGTAGCAGGGAGGGTCCATCAGGACGCCATGGCTATCTCACCCAAAAATAGATTTTTCGCTTCGCTCAAAATCCGTTTTTTGGGCTCAAGCCATGGCGTCCTGATGGAAGAATACCAGAGAATCAATGTATCATGGTAGATTTTCCCCTATTGGTAAGTGCCAAGGGCTTTGAACAAATAGCATAGTAATCTTAATAAAGAACCGTAGGGAAGAATCTTCCTGCCCCCCTTGGCAGTGAAGTTCCCCACGGGCCATGCCGACGTCAAAGTGGTTATTGAAGGGCTATTCACCCTGTTAGAAGAACCTGAAGAACTAGGAGACGAGACTGAATGGTTGGCATTCGTATCGGAACATTCTGGAAGGCAGACAAGTGGTGGTTGGCCACTGTGTGCTGAGAAGGTTGGTTTCGTCTCCAGGGTATGAAGAGTAAGTATTCGTATTGGAATATTATGTTGTAAGAGTGAATATAAATTAAGGGTTAGGACCTTAAAATCTCCATGAACCATAAGGAAAGGGGATAATAAAACTATGACAGGCATGTATTTCATAGTAAGTAGGAGCGGATTGAGATGCACAAATAATAAAATAGAAATTTTATTTCACAGTTGCAGAAATTAAATGAATTGCAGCAATAAGTAAAGTTAATTTACAGTAATTATAATGTACATAGTAATAAAGACTTGCTCTTGAATCTGAAAGGGAATTTCAAATTTATTAGTAGGCACTCGTTCTCGAGGAACGTTAGTCTTTAATTAAAACACATCATGCTCAAGGCATGCGGCACTTGTGTGACAACTATGACATTTCACCTGGGATAAGAACAGTTATAAGAAAGCACTAAGTGTTTTCGACATCACTATGTATCGCTCGAGGGTCAACATAGGCACCCGAAGAGTTAGAGTCCCAAGTAACTCACTGTTCTATGCAGAGTTAGGTGCAGGTTTCATAACACTACCTGCGGCTACCACAAAATGTTTGACTTCGTGCACTTGTTTCGCATAATGTTTGAAGAAAACACGCGAGGACTTCCAGCCTGTGAAGCTTTTAAGGCTTTCGAAGTCCATACTCTGAAAGAAATTCAGAGACGATGCAACTTTTCTATGATCGTGACCGGCGGGTGTACTGTCGGGATCCGCTCTGCGAATGAAGTAGGTGATTTTCGCTCTTAATTGTTTCAGTGACAGGTCGCTGCCCGATGTTTCTCCTTTGAAGAGTTGGCCTCCACCAAAGTTCGAAGTTCTGCAAAGATAGACCTTGAGGCTCTCTACTGGGCATAAAGAGGCATCTTCCTTCAGGGGGCATATTCTCCAGGGGCCCCATCTTTTGGTGGGTAATTCATTTTTGGCGAGAAACGTCGGATCCGGGGAGAGGGTAATGTCTCCTGAATCAGTAAACAGGATATGACCCTCTTCTCTTGATAATGCCACTATTTCGCTGACTCGGGCTCCTGAGGCAAGAGCAAAGAGAAATATAACTTTCTGAGTCAGATCCTTGAGAGGGCATGAATCATTATCTAAGTTGGAGGCGAAATGGAGCACCTTGTCCAATGACCAGGAGATCGGTTTCGGTGGGGGTGCTGGGCGTAGACGAGCGCATGCTTTCGGCAGTTTATTGAAGATGTCGCTGGACAGATCAATTTGGAAGGCATACAATATTGGTCTAGTCAAGGCCGATTTGCAAGTTGAAATCGTATTGGCTGCTAATCCCTGTCCATGAAGGTGAATGAAGAAGGACATGCAGAAATCAATTGTGATTTCCTTAGGATTTTTTGTCTTGACGAAAGAGACCCATTTTCTCCAAGATGATTCGTATTGCCGTCTTGTGGATTCGGTCTTGTATTCCTCGAGGAAGTCTAGACTTTTCTTTGAGATCCCAAACCTCTTCTTTGCGGCTAGGGAGAGAAAATCATGAGATGAAGGTCCTTGATTTTCGATGATGAAGCGAAGACAGTCGACTTCTGTACTTGTTGGGAGAGAACTGGGCCCGGGAGAGGGATCAGCTTGGGCTGCAGCTCCAGGACCAGGGGGGTACCAGTTGCTCCGGGGCCATTTGGGAGCCACTAGGGCCGCTGTCCCTTTGAAGGTTCTCAGCTTGGAGAGGACTTTCAGCAGAAGGTTGGTGGGAGGGAACAGGTAGATCTTGGACCATCTGTTCCAGTCCAGTGACATGGCATCCACTGCTTCTGCCTTGGGGTCCTCGTACGGGGCCACGTACCGAGGAAGTTGATTGTTGTCGCTCGTTGCGAAGAGATTTATCTGAAGTTCTGGGACTTAGTGAGAGATGAAGGAGAATGATCTTGCGTCTAGAGACCATTCCGACTCTATCGGGTTTGTCCGAGATAGAGCATCCGCTGTCACGTTGCGGAATCCTTGTAGGTGAACTGCAGACAGGTGCCATTTCTTCTTCTCTGCCAGACGGAAGATTGGGAGAAGCACCTGATTTATCTGGGGCGATCTTGAGCCTTGGCGATTGAGACATCGAACTACCACCGAGTTGTCTAGGGTTAGACGAATATGGATCGAGGGAGGTGGGGAGAGTTTCTTCAGAGTTAGAAGGACCGCCATGGCCTCCAAGATGTTGATGTGGAACGTCTTGAACAGGGGAGACCATGTGCCTTGAGCCTGTTTTTGGTGGGAGTGACCTCCCCAACCCTCCAGCGAAGCATCCGTGTGGATGTTGAGTGATGGAGGTGGGTGTTGAAGAGGAATGGACCTTTTCAGGGCCTTTGCTTCCGACCACGGCTTGAGGAGAAGTCGAAGTCTGTTTGGGAGCCGTCTCTTGAGGTCTCTTCGAGCGATGGATGCAGAACGTCTCCAGACTCCCGCGGCATCCTTTAGCTGTGCACGAAGCACTGGGTTTGTTACTGAGGCGAACTGTAGAGAGCCTAGAACTCGTTCCTGCTGGCGTCTTGAGATCCGCTTGGATTTCAGTAGTCGCATGACAGACCCTGCTATTTCCTTCCTTTTCTTCTGTGGGATGGAAAGGCGGTGTGACTGAAGGTTCCATTGGATTCCTAACCACTGGAACTTCTGAGCTGGAGAGAGGCGAGATTTCTTCGCGTTTATCTTGAATCCCAGGTGTTCTAGGGACTGGGTGACTTTGCTGCAGGATTTTACACAATCCTCGGGCGATGGAGCCCAAACTAGCCAATCGTCGAGGTAGGCCATCACCTGGATGTCTCGGAGGCGGAGCTGTTGTACTATGGCGTCCGCCAGCTTTGTGAAGATCCAAGGGGCCACATTGAGGCCGAAGGGCATGGCCCTGAAGGCGTAGCTTTTCCTTTGGAGTCGAAATCCTAGGTAGGAGGAAGCGTGATGGTTCATCGGAATGTGCCAGTAGGCATCCGCCAGGTCTATGGAGACCGTGTAAGAACCTCGAGGCAGAAGGGTCCTTATCTGTTGAAGAGTCAGCATCTTGAACTTGTCGTTCGCTATGAACTTGAGGGGGGATAAGTCCAGAATGACTGAGTTTGTCGGAGTCTTTCTTGGGGACACAAAACAGTCTCCCTTGGAACCTGGTGGACTTTACCTTCCTTATCACCTTCTTGTTCAAGAGATCTAGGACATATTCTTCCAGAAGGGGGGTTGATTGTTGGAAGAATTGCTGGAATGTTGGGGGTGGTTGAGTCCAACTCCAGCCTAGACCCTTCTTGACGATGCTGTGTGCCCAGGGATCGAAGGTCCAACGATCCTGGAATTGGCGGAGTCTTCCTCCCACCGGAAGCACTTCATTGCTTCTGGTGTCCCGAGGGCTTGCTGCCTCGGCCGCTAGCTCCCTTTCCTCCTCTGCCTCTGGAGGGACGGCGAGACGCGTCTCTGCCTGCACCTCTGTTTGAGCCTCTACCTTTGGGACGAAAGGTAGTCGTCTGTTGCTCGAAAGCAGGGGTGAAAACCGGTGACTGTGACAAGACCGGTTGGGTGACCAGCTGAAAGGTCTGCTGTGGCTGTGCTGCCACTTGGGAGGTAGCGGGTCCCGGAAACTGACGTCTTGGTTGACGTTGTTGGGGTTTCTGTTTGGAAGATTTCCTCTTAGGTTGAGGTCCGTCGTCCTGAGAGGATTTCCTCTTCTTTGACATGCCCCACTTGTGGAGAAGGTTCCTATTCTCCGTGGCGGCTTTGTCGGTGATCTCCTTCACAAGGTCAGAAGGAAAGAGGTGTTTGCCCCAGATGTTGGAGGAAATCAGCCTCCGGGGTTCATGTTTCACAGTGGCACCTGCGAACACGAATTCACGACAGGCTCTCCGAGCCTTCATGAAGTGGTACATGTCCTTCACCAGGGTTGCCATGTGGGATTTGGCAAGTACCATGTAGTGGTCTGGTACTCTGGTGTCACAGGCCATGATGTCCAGTTGGACCTGGTGGGACATGGATGCTGCGAGCCTCTCCTTCGTATCTTGTTCCCAACAAAGGAGGTGATCGTTGAGTTTCGGGAGGTCTTCATTAAACTGACGTCCGGCGACGTCAGGATCTAGCTTTCCCACCACGAAAGTATGCTGGATGTCCTTCCAGTGTTGAGCGTCGGGGGGAGTGACTATGGAGAAGGGTCTGCACTCCTCCAGTGCAGGGCAGGCTTTTCCCTCTTCCACAGCCTTGAGGCATGCAGCGAAGGCCTTTTCCATGAATGGAAGGACTGCATCCTTGGGTGCGACGTAGGTAGGGTGCTTCTTGCTCAGGGCCGGAAGCTTAGAGCAGGTAAAACCCCTACTTTTAAACGTGTTGGCTAGCATAGCCTGGGCCTTCGCGAGATCGAACACTATCTCCTCTTTCGGTTCGGTCTCTTCTTTAGAGGCAGTTTCAGAGCGAAGTCGGACGTAACAGTCCGGGTAGGCCTCAAAATTTGGGAAGAACTCCACATCTTCCAGGGGGACCGTGCCGATCTTGTCGCTGACGAAGATTCTGCCGGTCGCTATAACCATATGCTCAGCATAACTCCATGGGTTTGCATGTGAGCAAGCGGGGAGATCCTTAACCGAGATCTTCTTCGGTTCTTTGGATCCTATCATGGACCTGATGAACTCCTGATTCTCCTTCAGCCTGTCGTCCATGATGGCTTTAATCATCCGGAGCATCTCTTGGGTGGATGGTAAGGGTTCCGGGGTAGTGGAGGTAGACGGGAGAGAGACTTCCGTCGGTGTAGGAGTAGGGGCGGTGATGGAAGGAGGAGCGACCTCTTGCTCCGACTCGGCGTATTCCACCTGGTCTTCATCATCTTCAGCTCCTTGAGCCATAAGGGTCTTCTCCGTACCCTCCGAGACATCTGACATGTGTTCATCATCATCGGAATCCAGGCGGCACTCGTGCATGGACTGGGCCATGACTACATCAGGTTCCACCATAATTTGGACAGTGGGGATCAAATCCTTGGGCACCACAGAATCAGGGGAGGCCTTTGGGAACAGAAGTGACCTCAATTCTTCAGTGGCCAGGTACGGTCCGGTGGCATTCTTCTGGAAGCCACGCACCCATTTGCGTAGCTTCTCCCGAGAAATGTCCCTGACCTCCGCTGAGGGAGGGTTATGGAAGGCATCAGCTATGTGAGCCTGGCAGACCGTACAGTTCAGCGGGTCCCAGAATTTCAAATCCCCTTTCTTGTTAGCACAAGGGGCGTGAGTCCTGCAAGCCGTATGCCCGTAGAAGTGCGGGCGTTTCACAGCGCAGAAGTCGAAGTCACACTTCATCTGCTCCTCCTGTGGAAGAAAGAGAAAATGAGTATGGGGGGAGTCATAAGAATGGCTCTTAAGCTAAGTTAATATTAATCATTAATTTTAACTTGATAAGGGGTGTGATGCACAGAGGATTGGATAGTAAAGGAAAACATACTCCGTGCATCCCGCCCGGCTGGTTACCGCAAGCTTTATCCTTGGATAATCCGAGATGGCCAAAGGCGCAGGATAGTATTCCCGCAGAAGTCCATAGGGCAATGGAATTCCATGGAAATGCCAAGGATAAGTTTGGGACTGAGGCCACTCCGTCCCAAATTAGGGGGCTAAAGGATCCCCGAGGGTAACTGCTTCCGGCAACCAGCCGCGCTAAGATACACGCAGCATGCTGGAAATCTGAAGAATGCAAAAGGACAGCATGATTACCAATAGAACAGTACCAAGGTACAGATCCATTAACGTAAACAGGCCATCTGTTTGCAGTGTAGGGCTATCAGTACTCAGATGATAGCTAGTAGAAGGGGGTGCAAGTCGTCTTGACGCCTCCGGGGGGTTCCGGCAGACCTCCGGCACGCCGGAGGCCGCTCCAGCAGAGTTTCTGGCTTTAGGACAGACAATATAAGTCAAGAGTAATACCAGGGTGGCGGCCGCCGGCACGCCGGCAGAGGGAGCGGCGGCTCCGGCAGCCGGAGGATGACAGATTGGTGACAGGAACAAGGATGGTTATAGCAGAACCAGGTTGCCGGCAGTGGATGCCGGCACTCCGGTGGCCGACCAGCAGGCGGACGGCGAAGCTATGAGGAAGGTGGAGAGCCATCGGCTGGAAGCCGGCGGCAGTCGGCAGTCCCCCGGCACACGGAGGACTGGCGGCCATGGGGGTATGGGGAGAGTCACCAAGGTAGGAGGTGGGTATCGCCGACAGTGGAGGCGGCAAGGGACCGGCACCCGGATAGTGAAAGAGACAGAGGGAGGGATGTAAGAAGTCCAGCCATGGACTCCCAGACATCCCCCCCTGAGAGGGTGTACCCATGATAGAGGCTGGCTCTATCACCCAGAAGCAGGGGCCGCAGAGGACCGGGAGCTAGGGTAGCCCAAGGGAGGGCTAGGGGACACCCAAAGAGGGGGAGACCCCTGTATACAGAACACATCCAGTGGCTAACCCCATAGGACACTATGAAGGGTATATGTACCAGAGCGGACTGCACACAGAAGCTCAAGGTAGCCCTATCACTCCACCCTAAGGAGGAGCTGTAGGACAGGGGACAGATGGGTATAGACAAACCTAAGTATAGGCTAGGCTATACAAGCAATAGATGGGGAGGGAAGAAGAGAAGAGTCTTCCATGAAAGGGGTTCTGTACCAGAGCGGCCACTAAGGAAGGGAGGACACTCCCTAACCTAAGGTAAGGCAGCTTGGGTACAGTTTCAGCAAGGAACAGAATTACCCTTCCAAAACCTAACCTAGAGCAGGGCTGAACGTCCTGAACTAGGAAGGATAGACATATCGCTATCGCAAGACAGTCGTAGACTTGGTCCTAGCCATAGAGGAAAGGCTAGCCGTTCCTCACTCTCAGGCGCAACCCTAAGGGGGGGTCATTCCCTTAGGGAGGACTGAGAGGCGATAATATACTCTGGTAAGAGCTTGATCCCTTTACATGGTAAGGGGAGCAAGGCTACACAGAGGGAATGCCAAGGGCAGGGGGATGAAGGAAGCATATAGGGGTCCTACATGTAGGTTAGGTTAGGAAGGCACACTAACTAACCTATCCCCTATATGGTCCCTGAAGGCGAAAACACTTGCATCACAGTCAATAGTATTGTAAAATAATGCCACTATCTTCTTAAGTAAGCCTAGGATCACTAATAAAATCATGCATGAACACTGATATATAGGCGCTCTGGCCTGGGGGCTATAGTAGCCAACTGGTATGAGGTCAATCGATGACCGGTAAAAAACCGGCAAAACACGATATAAAAGTTCCTAGCTATGAAGACTAAATAAACTAATGTTATCGATTAGTAATTGAGGCCGGAAGCGTTGTTGTGGCTAACTAAATAAGGCATGCAGAACAACAACGACGCCATAAAATGGCGGGTCCGGCAGAGGCACAGCTCTGCCACAAAACAACAACATATCTCGAAAAGTAATATTTACTTTACGGTCAGAGCTTAACTAAACAATACTGGAACCTTGTACTCAACTTTCCAGAAGAAGGCGAGGCCGAAGGTAGCGACATAATAAAGATGCAAGGCGATAAAGATAGCACAGGGAAAATCCTTCTAAGTAAGGCGAGCTACTGTACAAAGGATGAAGACGGACGTGACGTCATTTAAGCAATGGCGCCCGTTTGTTTACGTCTCGAGTACCAAAAGTAGCCACGGATGAGATTAGCTATGGAACGGCTCCCAGCTATTCTCCGCCTTTACACACCGAAGCATTAACTCTGTTCGGGGTGTAGATAGCTATGTGGCGCGTTAATACATGCGTCCCCTGTTGATATACGATGTCTTAAAAGGGAAACCTTTAGGATACTCGCTCCAGAAGTTAGAATTCTGTGATAACCTGTGGTTAAATTCTCTGGGAATATCTTAGTAGTTATTTACCCAAGGAAGCTACCAAAAAGGAACCTTCCATCAGGACGCCATGGCTTGAGCCCAAAAATACTCTGTTTGTAGACAAGATTCCCCTATATAGAAGGGAAAGCATGGCCACACAGAGGGAATGCCCGCAGGAAGGGGATTAGGGAGCATATAGGGGTTCCTACATTTAGGTTAGGGTGGAAAGATACGCAATCAACCCGGTCTCCTACATGGTCCCCGAAGGCGAAAACACTTGCATCACAGTTAACAGTATGTTTAATAATGCCACAATCTTCATAACTTAACCTAGGAACACTGGTATATATCATGCATGAACACAAGCACTAGGCTATCCAGCCTAGGGGCTAAGCTGGCGATCTAGTATGGGGTCGAACGGCGACCGAGTCAGATGAGCGCTAAAACATGATATAAGTAATTCCTAGCTATGAAGACTAAATAACTAATGATATTGATTAGTTAAGAGACCGGATAAGGCTGTTCTGGCTAACTAAATAAGGCATGCGATATGAACAGCAACGCCCTAAAATGGCGCGTCCGGGATCTGCACAGCTCCGCCACAAAACACAATATTTTACGAAAAGTAAAAGTCACTTTACGGCTAGAGCTTATTTAAACAATACTGGGACCTGGTACTCAACTTTCCAGAAGAAGGCGAGGCTGAAGGTAACGACATAACGGCGATGTAAGTCGATGAAAATCGCACAAAGGGAAATCCGACCAAAGCAAGGGGCTACAGGCTGAAGGATGAGGACGGACGTGATGTCATTTAGCAATGGCGCCCGTTTTTTTACGTTTCGAGTACCAAAAGCAGCCACGGACGAGTGTAACTGTGGAACGGCTCCCCAGTTATTCTCCACCTTTCCATATCGAAGTGTTAACTCTATATGGGGTGCAGATAGCTATGTGACGTGTTAATACATACGTCCCCTGTTGATATAAGATATCCTAGAGGGAAACCTTTAGGGTACTCGCACCAGAAGTTAGAATTCTGTGATAACCTTTAGTTTAATTCTCTGGGAATATCCCTGTAGTTAAATATACCCAAGGAAGCTACTGAAGGAACCTTCCATCAAGACGTCATGGCTTGAGCCCAAAAACATTACCAATTCTCCCAACAAGTGCTAAAAGCTCCTCTTCTTGCTAACTTGCGCAAAATAACATAACTTTGGAGCTAAGAAATCTGTTGTCTTTATAAAAAACAAAGTAAAATACCATTTGGGTCTACACCTCCATAAGCATCAAGGTCCATCAACAGAGCTTTAATCTCACGAGATCGAAAAGCTAAACTAGTTAGTTTAGCTTCAGGAGAACAGGAATGAGGAAGTTCAAGTTTTTCATTACTCTGTTTACTGTCAAAAACATCAGCCAAAAGGGTTGCCTTTTCCTTTGAACAGTGAGTGACTGAGCCATCTGGTTTAAGTAAAGGAGGAACTGTTGCATCTACACCAAAGAGTGCAGATTTAAGGGTAGACCACCATTTATGTTCCTGAGTTGTACCAAAAAGGGTTTCTTTTATGGTTAAATTGTACTCCTTTTCAATTGAGGCATAAATTCTCTGAGCAAAAGCTCGAAGCTCAGTACAGTATAGTTGTTCCAAGTCAAATCTGATCTGTTACCCTTCCAAAGGTGATAGGCCTCCTGCTTCTCCAAATAAGCACGTCTACAATCATCATTGAACTACGGTTTGTCCTTCACTCGGTACCTTAGTACACGAGAAGGGATACGCCTATCAATTATATTGACTAGATTCTCATTCAAAGGGACAACAGGATCTACACTACTATATAATTGTGACAATTCAAGCAAAATCCCATTCCAGTCGGCATGGGAATTCATATAAATTTTACAAGAGTATGATATATCAGGAACAGGCTGCTCAATCTTCACTACTAATGAAATCAAGGCATGATCAGATGTCCCGACTGGAGAACCAACATTACTGGTTATAACGCCAGGGGAGTCAGTGTACACGAGGTCCAAGCAGTTACAAGGAGGTCAGATGAGTGCCTCATATTAGAAACCAAAGTTTCTGAGCACAAAAGAATATCATACTGTCTGGACGCAACTATAAGGTCTTGGATATTTGCATGAAGACCACGAATATTGCAATACAGAAGACGTCATTGACGAAATCTAGGACGTACTGGTCCCGGATTTCGCTCAATGTCTCCAGACAGCATGAGAATTAATAGAAATAAAAAAAAAGAAACATCATGCTTAAAAACTAGATTAACAAGAATTATAACAAAAACAATATGTACAGAATTATAAATAAAGTGATTAATGATACCCATAGACTATAGTAAAAAGTCAGAAAAACTGGTCAACATGGAGAAGCCGATACACCATGCAAGGCTAAATACCCTCCAGGATAGCCACTTCAACTGAAGGGGGGACAGTAAGGATGGTTTTGAGAAGAAAAAGAATCAGAAAAAGGAAAAGACAACCTCTTGATAAACCACCAGACATCCATGGCCCTTCTATTAAGCCTGCCCAGCACACCATTTCAAAAAAACAAGAGGAAGAAAATAAAATAATGATAAGATAGAATAGTGTGGCCGAGTGTACCCTCAAGCAGGGGTATGATC
>NC_090732.1:145260832-145265832 GCF_036898095.1 Palaemon carinicauda
GAAATTATCTCTTTTCGATAAATCCCCTTTCATTCTAACAAACGAACAGACGCTATAATTACAGTGTGCATGGTACTTACCGTAATCTTGATAGATGATCACAGATATGGCCAGAATCAGGAGAGGTGGAAGTGTCTGACCACACCTGAAATGTAAAATGGGGAAATACAAAATTATATACAAAAGAGCTTTGAAACAGATTAAAAACAATTATATATACATGTTAATCGACATGATCTTTAAGTTAAAAGTTATTGGTTCTAAAAAATAAAATTAAAGTAAGTTTCACCTCGTCTGTAATAAATCTACCGGATCAGCATCCCAGAGTTCCTTTGCTAATTGCATAACATTCTATCATAATTATAGTAATTTGATTATTTCCTGTTACAAGGTACAACTCCAATCAATTACATTACTATTAATAACATTGAAATATAAAAAGCACTACTAATAATAAAGGCAAAAATTAAAAGTATATGTATACATAACATCGTTAGCAATTGCTACGTTAGTAAAATCCATGGAAACAAAATAACTGATATCCTACAGTTCATTTTATCATATAGTTAATAATCTAATAAGTTACTCGATTCCTGCTAACGATACTCCTATTTACTATCTCAAATCTAATTGAATCATAAAAATTTTCTTATCATATAGCTACACAGTGTTTGTCCATAATTATATAAATCGAACATCATATTGTTCTGTTATGTCCTTGTACAGATGGCTGTATTTCACGTGCAAAATCCCTTTCTGCTGCCGTTAAGTGATCACGATATCTGGTATATAAAGCTGCCATGTGTAAATTAACCGGTTTTCTTAAAGTGAAATGTTCCCCTAAAAAAGAATGTGTTTATTAAACATTATTCCTACCTATTAACATTCAATCATTTCTTACACAGAACTTTTCTATTTATTGACATTAGCCATTTTACTGTCAGTAACGACAAATATGACTTAAAATCTAACCGAAATTCATAGAATTAAAAAAAAAAAAAAAAAAAAACGCACGATTACTGTTACAAAGATAAAAACATAAAATGTTAGGATGTGTACTTTTTAGGGAATAGGGTCCAAACCGAATATAAATCTATAGTCTACAAACATCGCGTGCAAAGTCGTGATAGGCTTAAGGGATCCGCAAAGATTTAAAATTAATTTTGATCGAAGCAGCTCATACTTTTTAAACGTTATTTTCTTTAGGAAAATATTAGGCTAGATTGCATGAGCTACAAGGGTAAAGTTTGGATAGGGTTTTAGTATTATTGTATTTATACCTTTCTATATATATATATATATATATATATATATATATATATATATATATATATATATACAGTATAATATATATATATATATATATATATATATATATATATATATATATATATATATATATATATATATATATATACATATATATACAGTATAATATATATATATATATATATATATATATATATATATATATATATATATATATATATATATATATATATACAGTATAATATATATACAGTATAATATATATATATATATATATATATATATATATATATATATATATATATATATATATATATATACATATATATATACACACACACACATATATATACACACATATATATACACACACACACACACACACATATATATATATATATATATATATATATATATATATATATATATATATATAAATGCAAACACTCATTATGACATATTTACATATTTGCATGTATGCACTAGAGCGATTCTGTGTAGGTATTTAAAGAAATATGCAAAAGGTATGTAAATACCAATTACAAGTCTTTTCATTCATAATTTTGTTTATGTGTATTTGTCTTGTTTAACGAACACTATATTATTCAATTGTCTAATCGCACATTGAGGTTTTAAGAGAAAGTACATGAAAAACTTCCATAAATTAAAGCTGGTGCAACATTCCCTTCGTGAAATTCAACATTTTACGTTTCAAAGAAACTGCAGCTAATTTTTAATATTGGTGCACATTCACTCTTTAGGGGGTAAATTGGATCTGAGAGAATAACCAATATTGCGCAATACATGATGTAATTTTCATCGAGATCGAATAACAAAACTATATTACAATATCAATTTTATTGTTCCTCTTTTTCCATCCTCAATTTTAGAGGTACACAGGAATCTATAAAGTTGCCCGAGGGGTACAGTAGAACAAATATTTGTTCGGACCCTGAATGTCATATCTATATTTACATATTGGAATCCCTTCCTACTCTCAACTTTTTTAATGCCATGGTTATCGGGAAACTGATATCACGAAAGAAAGTGCGTAAAAAATTCCGAGCTACCAGTTTTCCTCAATATCACTTACGTGTACACCATCATAAGAGAATTTTTTAATCCCAATATATATGAATACATCGAGACCATCTTTTGTTGTACGGGCACCAAATAGAAACTAAGTTGGAGGCTATAAATAATGTATACTCTAAATCATCTAATTAATAAGGGAAAAAAAAAAACATATGAAAGAACTGTTGACGAAACTTTACGGATTAATGCAACAAAATCTTTTTGGATTGAGGGGTTAAACATGAATCTTAGTATGCAACAAGAAGCAACTTTAATAAAATTTCCAATGATTTGGAGATACATAGCAATGTATGCCTAAACTTAGCTAGCTTGAATAAAATGTTGCTAATATTTCCCCGTCGAGTTGAAATTTTACATAACCTTTTCCTGGTCAATTTGGAGATAGTATGCAAAATTTAAGTGTATGCCAAAACTTTCCTAACCAAATAAAGTTTCTGTTGCGTTAAGTTAATACATAACATAAGCTTAATCGACTTTCAAATTATATATCAAATATATAAAGAATTTAGTAAATACAAATCTCCGTTGAGATGCTACCGCCAGAGTTGTTGGGTCCTTTGACTGGCCAGACCAAGATCTTGGGCCAGAAAGTACTACATTGGATGCCTCTCTTTGGATAAAACTTCCCTTTCCTTTGCCTACACATACATCGAATAGTCTGGCCTATTCTTTACATATCCTCTGTTCTCATACAGCTGACAATACTGAGATTACCATACAATTCTTCACCCAAGGGGTTAACTGCTGCACTGTAATTGTTCTGTGGCTACTTTCCTCTTGGTAAGGGTGGAAGAGACTCTCCAGCTATGGGAAGCAGATAATGCAAATCTTCTAGGACACTCCAAAATCAAACCATAACCTCTGTACCACGGTCTTCAACTGTATTAGGGTAGAGTTCTCTTACTAGAGTCTAGACTTGGGCACGCTGTTCTATCTTATTTCTCTTCCTCTAGTTTGTTTTGAAGTTTAAATAGTTTATATATAAGAAAGATTTAATTTAATGTTGTTACTGCTCTTAAAATTTTTAATTTTAATTGCTAATTGCTTCTCTTGTAGTTTATTTATCTTATTATTTCCTTTCCTCACTGGGCTATTTTTCCCTGTTGGAGCCCTTGTGCTTATAGCATACTGCTTTTCCAACTAGGGCTGTACCTTAGCTAATAATAATAATAATAATAATAATAATAATAATAATAATAATAATAATAATAATAATAATAATAATAATAGTTTCAGGTTGTATGTAATGTAGGCCATCTAATCGGTGGTGGAGTGTAACAATTTCCCACTGTCTCACAATTCGGCTGAAACCTTTTTTTTTCGTTCAAAAGTGCTTGAATATGTAATTCTTGAACAACTAGTCAGTCACTTAGAAGTAATAGAAGCTTTGCCTGACAACCAATTTGCTTAAAGAAAACTATTCTCTACGGAGAAAGCCATCTGCTCTTTTGTAAATGATATGCTGGAAATAATGGATGAAAATAAATGTGGTATTTCAATATTGCTCGATCTCAGTGCTGCTTTTGATAGTTGTGCATGAACTGCTACTAAATGATCTACGGTCCATCGGCGTTGAAGATCAAGCCTTCGAATACCTAAAAGACTACTTATTAGGTAGAAATTACGTTGTACAAATTGGAATTCATATTCATCATATGAACCCTTAAACAGAGTGGTACCCCAGGGGAGTGTACTTTGCCCAACCTTATTGGTCTATTGAAAATACTACAAAGGCATGGCGTGAAGTTCAAACTATTTGCGGAAGACACAATTTTACTTCTCCATAAACGATATAGATGACACTACTAAAATTCTAAACCAAATCCTTGATAGTGTTAGAAAATGGATGATATTTAAAAAACTAAAATTAAATGAGTACAAAACTGAATTCTTGGTGGTGGGTAAGAGAAACAGCGTGAGAAACTTGGGTGATATTCAAACGAACATAAATAATGACTCGGTGCCGATATCTAGTAAAGTTCGAGATCTAGGTGTATTTCTTGACCGTAACCTGTCTCTAAATGCCAAAATAAAAAAAAAAAATAAAAAATGTAATAAAACCTGCGGATTATCATCTAAGAAATATTGCGTTTATAAAAAAGTGCCTTGACGAAAATTCTGTAAAGAAATATGATAAACTGTGTTATTACCAGGATTGACTACTGAAACTATTAAAATTTACCAAGAGTGCAACTTAAGAAATTACAAAACATAATAAACAGAGGAGCGAAGCTAATAAAAGGTGTCCCACCTACAGAAAGGATCACTCCTATACTAATCGATTTACACTGACTGCCGATTAGAGCGAGAATTGAATTTAAAATATGTACAATAACCCACCAAGTTATTAGGACCGGTCGTCCAAAATACTTAGGAGAATTGCTACATATTGCGCAGCCAACAAATAGTGTCGACACGAGAATAGTTACAGATGGCTTCAAACTGTTTGAAGCTAGATATGTCTACTTTTTGGGCTCCAGAGCCTTTAAATATGCGGCCCCGAGACTATATAATAAGCTCCCACGAAACATTCGTATGATTGAAGACATTAAGACTTTCAAGAGGAAACTGAAGACTTTCTTATTTAAACAGTCTTACAACAGTGACGATTTAACAGTAAATGAACAATACAAGAT
>NC_090732.1:145270832-145293332 GCF_036898095.1 Palaemon carinicauda
TAGGCTCCATATATCTAAAATCAAGTGGGGTCAACGAGTGAACACGTCATTATGCCCAGCGTCAACATTCCGATTTAATGATATCAACTTTTTCTTTCAATTGCAACTCAGCATCTGCAAGCGCAAATTTTCCTAATTTATGATTACTTTTCCAAGCTCATTGGTGGTCACCTATACCTTAAGTTACACACTTGTTAAACTTCACTGGAAAAGCTGTCCAGATCTCTTGAGAGTTCTTAACTCACTTCAGTATTTGCTTGAGAAATTGCAACTCTATCAATATCAAGAACTAGTTACCATTCTTCTAGGTAACTGTTAATTCTTGGTAAAACTGATTCAGTTCTGTTGTATACATTGCACCTTTCAATGTCAATGTCTTTGCGTCTTCCAGGATCTCGCTGAACAAAACCAGGCCAAGATATTTAAAAATATTCTAAGAAGTCACTTAAGATTTCATACGTTCCTTGGTCGAGTGATTACATATGATTTGTAAACAGTTCAGCAACATGTGGTGGAACAAAGGATAATTCTTCTATATGCTTGATTATAAGAAAACTTTCAAGATTTTTTTACCAGTGTTGCAAATCCAGGTTATGTATTTTCGCCAAAACACTTAACTGAAATGAGAGAACCATATATGGAAGGAGTTTTTTCTTTAACTTTTTATAGATTTTTTTTTCTTCAAAAAAATAATTGAT
Organism: Palaemon carinicauda; assembly: GCF_036898095.1. Taxonomy (NCBI): domain Eukaryota; kingdom Metazoa; phylum Arthropoda; class Malacostraca; order Decapoda; family Palaemonidae; genus Palaemon; species Palaemon carinicauda. The sequence continues at coordinate 145,271,531 of NC_090732.1, forward strand.
TGGTTGGGTGTTTAAATTTTGGAAGAAATCACAATTTAAATTGTAAATTTTCCCATCTTTATAAGATGTAAGACAGTACAATAATGGTAATTTTCTACTTTAGGTCAAAATCAAAATGACTCATACAGGTATTTTTCAATTAGAAAGTGTTACAAGGTGCCTTCGCTAAACCCACTTTTTTTACTTTTCAAGACTTCGAAATTCGTGGTAGTTATGTAAATACTCAGAATGTCTGACTCAAACAATAAAAATTACCATATCTTATAGTTACAACTAAGTCTTATTTTGGACTTGCACGCAAGGCTACTTTTGCAAGTTTTACTCGGCGTACTAGAAAATCCTTTTTGGCAAAAAACCCGGACATAATTAACTATAAATCACTTATAGAATGAATAATCCTTGGAAATGTGGCTTCACTAAACAGTAGAGAATGTTATTTTATATTTTATAGTTCCAAAGCACTGATACCAGCTTATTCTGGCGAATGGGAATAGATTTTTTTTTTTCATGAAAATTATCACCTCCAGTATACACGTTCCTCTTTTTTTTTTCTTTTTTTGTCTTTGGACAACGTACGAGTAGCCTTCATGTAGCAGCTCTTTTCATATCTATTACCAATAATCAACTTCACTTTTGGAATATAGGATATCCTTACAAAACTTTATCTCAATAATAAACAAATTTATCCTGTGAACAGAAATAGAACATTCAACAGTTCCAATTCCTTCAAATGTCATGCTCCTCTCTCTCTCTCTCTCTCTCTCTCTCTCTCTCTCTCTCTCTCTCTCTCTCTCTCGCAATTTGTCTTGTCTCCTCTCTCTCTCTTTCTTCCCGTTCTGCCATCCTCTTCAACTTAAATTCTCTTCCGCTGCAATTCATGGAATCTCAGCCTCTATATCCCTTTCTGCTTTCATGCCTTAGTTCCATGGTCAACTGATCCTTGCTTCACAACGAATTCTGTTTCAGCATTCTCCAAAAGCTCGCGAGTTGCTACAATATCTTTTGACAACTTTAGAGTTTATCAACGCTTCTAAGGCTAGCCACTTGATTTGGGCTTTAATCATTCCAATAGTTGTATGGCCACCACATGCCATTAAAATATTGCCACTGAGCTTTAGTTACATTAGCTTCTAATAATTCCTGAACAATTGGGTTTTCCAAAAACTCTTGAACACACAAGGTTACCCAACAGTTGAGCAAAATAAATACACTTCACTATTTAACCTAAATCTCACAGGGCCAGTTAAAAAAAATTTATATGAAAATGTACTTACATTAACACACTACACTTTATTTAACATTCAATAAATTCCAACAACTTTTGAACAAAACAATAGGTGATATACGTTGGGTAAAAAACTTGTTCACGTTTGAGAGGTCACACACTTAAGAGGAGAGAGGGCTTGCAAACTTTGGCTCTGTCAAAGGGATAGGCTGGGTCTCTTCTGCTGGTTATGCATTCTTGGGGGGCTAATATATATATATATATATATATATATATATATATATATATATATATATATATATATATATATATATATATATATAACAATCTAATTATTCTGGATCCTTATAGGACATGGTCTAGAAGCTTGGGGGCCAGGCTCACGGCGCCAAGTTGCCAACTAGTCAAGTAGCAGACGAGTTCCAACATACATGGGAAGACAACTCTCTCTCAACTATCTCCGCCCACCTACTCCTCCAAACATTAAATAAAAGAGCAAATCTAACTCGACAATTTTCATGCACCTTCTAACCACGTGGAAACATAAAAATTACATAATCCCTCTTATTCGTACCTCGTATGGGTCATACAGCATACCTAAATAAGATTACACAAGACTGTAACAAAATCGTTAATTCTTAAAAATAATGTAAATCACATATACAAAACTGAATGAAAATACAATCAAATGAATGACGAAAGTCTTATGTAATTTACATACATTACTTAAACCTACATCAGTGGAACTCACCTTATGAGCTGGCTATACAACTCTTAAATACACAAATGAGATACATGAATAAAATATTTACTCTTATGCTAAACCAGCTTCGTAAGAACATATATATATAATATATATATATATATATATATATATATATATATATATATGCATATATACGTATATGCATATATACATACATGCATATATACATATATGCATACATGCATATATACATATATGCATATAAACATATATGCATATATACATGTATGCATATAAACATATATGCATATATACATATATGCATATATACATACATGCATATATACATACATGCATATATACATATATGCATATATACATACATGCATATATACATATATGCATACATGCATATATACATATATGCATATAAACATATATGCATATAAACAGATACATATACATATACACATATATATATATATATATATATATATATATATATATATATATATATATATATATATATATATATATATGTTACGGTCATTTTGAGGAATTGGTCATTTTGCAAACTGCCCGGTCATTTTAGAAAATGACCAAAATATCTGTCAGTATGCAAAATGCCCAAATAATTGTGGTCATTTTGGAAAATGACCAGAAGTTTGGTTATTTTGCAAAATGACTCTTAGTATCTTTGGTCATTTTGTAGAGTTACCCCAATAGCTGCTGGTCATTATGCAAAAATAAACAAATAGTAGCTTAAAATTGATTAGGAAAAGTCTAAGTATTAATAAAGGTGTGTGTTTTATTCATTCAACATTAAAAACTTACATTACACATTACAAGTATATTAGAATATTGAAAGAACTAAAAGTGAACTTGAAAATTATTTCAACAATTATCAAAATTAGCATTATCTGACTTGTTTGAACAAGAGTTGCTGCATTCACATCTGCTGTTGCACAATACTTCGTTTTTGAAGCATTTACAGCGTCTCCTCCGACATGACTGCGTGCAGCTACACTTACTGATCCCCTGGCCATGTCCCATCGAGTCTGCAATAGCTACCTCTCGCAGACTGACTTCGCGATCCTTTATTACCTTTTCGAGTGACATAAATTTTTCAGCACATAAAGTGAACTGATTCCGACAGTACACCTGTTTAAGTAAACCATGTTTTGTCCCTAGTTTGTAAGTTCTGCCATCCATTGTCTCAGTTATAATTGCCTTTGCATTTGCAAACTCTGCTCGTCCACTGTCAACAAGTGGAATAGGAACCATGACAGTGTCACCTGCAAGGGCTGGCTTGAAACGCTGTACTGATTTATCCTTCATTTTTTTAGCTTGCTTCTCTTGTTGTATTTTCGATTCCCTTCGTTCAGCCTGAATGCTACGATTTCTATTGCATAGGCAACAGAGCACAGGGTCATCAACATTGTCATTTACAGTTGAATAACACTGACCAGAAGGATGACATGGAATGTTTTGACCACACGAGTTACAATTTATGGCACAACTCTCTGCACTTCTCCCCTGTTCTACATTTTGATCTTCTTCATTAACTGGACAAAGTGCTTCTGCAAGCTGCTCCTCTGTCTCCATGCCTTCATTATTTCTTCTGGTGTGTTGACAGCAGAAATACCAAGATGAGTCTTTTCTCCGTACATGGCTTCATAAGGTGTCCTGCCAATTCCAGAATGGAAGCGCGTGTTTTAAAGCCACTGAACAAAGCGCAGTCCATTTGACCATTGTGTAGTGTTGTTATCTTTCATCCAGCAAGCGAGTATTGCTTCAACATCTCTGTTTGCTCGTTCCACGGAACCCTGTGATTGAGAATATCTTGGTTTCCCATGAACTAGCTTACATTCTGGCCACATAGCCAGAACTTCCTTGATTACCTTATTTGAAAATTCTCTCCCATTGTCAGATTAAAGAATATGAGGGGCTCCTTTATCACAGAAAATGTCAACCAGGTGAAAAGCTACCGCCTCGGCAGTCTTAGTCTGTAGGGCTCGAAGGCATATCATCTTGGTCAAGTGATCCTGGTAATTGAAAATAAAACGGTACTTCCCATCTGGTTGACTCTGCATATCAATCAAGTCAACCTACAAAGACACAGTACAAGACAAAATTATAAGTAATGCAAATACATCATGATAATTATTATTGTCAGCAGAATTATTATTATTATTATTATTATTATTATTATTATTATTATTATTATTATTATTATTATTATTATTATTATTATTATTATTATTATTAAACATACACTTGCACACACACTTTGAAACATTTGTATCTGCATAGGATACTAATTCGAGCGTGTTTCAAGTTCAGTTTTAGTTCTTTCAATATTCTAATATACTTGTAATGTGTAATGTAAGTTTTTAATGTTGAATAAAAAAACACACACCTTTTTTAATACTTAGACTTTTCCTAATCAATTTTAAGTTACTATTTGTTTATTTTTGCATAATGACCAGCAGCTATTGGGGTAACTTTACAAAATGACCAAACTTCTGGTCATTTTCCAAAATGACCACAATTATTTGGGCATTTTGCATACTGACAGATATTTTGGTCTTTTTCCAAAATGACCGGGCAGTTTGCAAAATGACCAATTCCTCAAAATGACCGTAACATATATATATATATATATATATATATATATATATATATATATATATATATATATATATATATATATATATATATATATATATATATATATATATATATTTATATTTATATTTATATATATATATATATATATATATATATATATATATATATATATATATATATATATATATATATATATATATTCGTTTTTCTTCTATCCCAATTTCAGTCAATTTTTTATGCTCTTTTTATTTAACAATAAAATTGTGTTTTGGTAATTTATATAAAGTTACTGACTTCTATATTTTCTTTAATCATCTACTATTCTAAGAATTACAAGGAGAGTATACAACTTTAAAATTTGTCAGTAACCTCACGAAAATCAGAATAATCGTTAGAAGAATTAAATCACAAAAAGTCCAGGGTGAAATTAGTGCTAAATGAGTTTAATGGCTTTTTGCCTTACATTGAATTAGTGTTTAGGTATCTTATATATATTGAGCTGTTCAGTATGAGAAAACCGATTGTTTTTATAATTTGGAATTTCTGGTTAAATATACTTTACTGAGTTATCAAGGCCAGATGTTAACAACAATTGATATCGCAATGTAGAGGATTGTATGAAGTCGTACTCAGGCTTGCACATAACCAGACTTCTCTTTAAAAACAAAATAATGAATTGTGCTTGAAACTCAGATAGCAACCACATCAAGACCTTACAAGTATTAAGTTTCTTGCAGGCTTCGATTACCCTGATCCATCTATCCTCACTGAAGTTCTAGTTTAGGAATATATCAAATTTGAATTTTTAGATTTGGGCTAGCCTATACAGTATATCCCTGTGATTCCATTTAACACCCAAGTACATCTAGGATAAAGAGTTACACTATGAAGTAAAAGTTAGAAGAGGGAAGAAAGGAAACCAGAACGAAGGTAAAGGATGGGGATATAAAGGAAGGGCAGCTAGCGGCCAAAGGAACGTTGCACAGAACTTTGATTAATGCCTATAGGGTAATTACTCATATAGATGCGTATTTACCTTAATTGATGATTTATTCTCAAGCACTACTAGTACTGTGACACTGTGCGCTTGCAAGTTCAACTGGAAACAAGAATGCAGATCTTGCTTCAGAAAAAAAATGTTCAAAATAAAAACGCAAATTCAAAACTAGTCTCATTTTGCAAAAGAGGAAAATTACAAAATCGTGGTCATATTTCTACGGTCCCTTCTTCCGAGTGTTTTTGTTATTACTTTTATTCTTTATTGGCTCATTAATTAAATATTCATACAAGTAGCTTTTTCTTCAATTCCTTATTATGTAAAATCGTATCACGCCATCTGAATGTCTTTGTAAACAACTAAAATGGTAATCTATGGCACCTGAATACAAAAGTATCATCCTTGTAAAATTGTTTAAATGTGCTTTACTGGATTAAAAACATTAAAATATTCAGTTTAGAGCTTATTGCTTTAGCATAATGAGGAAGCGAATTTATGATAATTACTTCCTTCCTGATTAAAGGAGAGAGAGAGAGAGAGAGAGAGAGAGAGAGAGAGAGAGAGAGAGAGAGAGAGAGAGAGAGAGAGAGAGAGAGAGAGAGAGAGTTTATTCTATAACAAATAATCGTCATTCCGATTGGCTAAACATGAAATATGAAATTTGGCATTTCTTCGATTGAAAAAAAAAAAAAACTAATATAATCACACAACAAACTCAAGAGAGCCAGTAGAAATATAAAGACAACACGCTCTATAACAAACAATAATGGACTCCTAAAAGTTTCCACGCCTAGAACAGATAATTGGCTGTTGATTGCTTTCATTTACGCAAGAGAAATCACATACCTCATCAGAAATTTTCTCCATGAAGTTTTGTAATCAAAAGGTACTTTTAAAAGTCTGACATATCTCCCAGAATTGTTGTACTTCAGGTGAAAAAAATTCAAGCGAGATTTTACCGACATCTGTGCTTCATTCACATTCATTATGTCTATTTGGAATTTAGATCTATGTTGTATGATTTATCATCTAGCTTGCCTGTGGACTATAAAAAAAATCATTACTGCTGATATCAACGATACGTTTGCTAATTCTACTACCATATCTACTATCATGGTTAATATGAATCATACATTTAATAATAATGATTACAATTATATCTTAGCTGGTGATAACCATGAATAAGATTACATTAAAAACATTTATTACGCATAATTAGAAGACTTAACTCCTCCAAAGCATTTCCTTTACACGGTTAAGCTGACAAATTATGATTTTGGACATCAGGAAACGTCAGAAGTGGCTAGTGCACTGATATAAAACTGATTGGCTATTGACATTTATGGAACCATATAACAATAATCTATGGTTGGAAATTATATTGTTTGATATAAGGGGAGAAGATTATTTATCAATCGCTGGTAACAAACGAAATAAGCACTATTTGAAATTATAGAGTTACCATGATTAGATATAAAAAGCGAAGAGCACAATTCTGTCAAGCAATTAATTCCACTCTGCATTAATCTTGGAAATACTTTGCATAAGACAGAATAATTAAACATCAAGTCTTACAATGAGCAGAGTTATATCGCATACAACATGTGGTACCAACTCCAAACTTTAGCAAGACTTTATCTTGGTCTAAGAAGAAAGTTTTAGAGTACAGGGCTACGAATGAGTTATAGACTACTTTTGCATCTGTCTAGAAACTTAAATGAGACAAAGAGGGATCGTTTGACCTCATGATTAGATAAAAGTGAAGATGAGGAACAAGAATGGCGCATTAATAAAATATTCGAAAATTGGAAGAACATAATGTTCCGAAAACACTAGCAAATTTGCGAGACAAATAATATTTTGGGAAAAAAAGTTACACTTCCGGCGTAGTCGAAACACTTATAAATAGCTCTCTTCTAATATTAAAGAGCCAATACTATATTTATCATTATACAAAGTTTCATAGCTGCAGTGCAGAAGACAAGTTCAAAATGGTCTTTTCGACTCCGAAAAAAATATTACATCTTGGTTACTATAATAACTTGAGAATAGAGATTAGCAAATAGTCTTATCAGCCTCATGGGTAAACAGATTACGGTTTGAATGTAAAACTATTATTGTAAATGCTTGAAACATTAGAACTTCCATTCTTATAAAAAAATTTACAAGCCAAGTTGTAACTCGAGATGGAAAAGTAGAATGATACAAGCTGTTCAGCGCCCCGTTATGGGAAAAAAAGGATGTAAAAAAATAATCATAGCAGGAGATATTAAAGCGAAAACAACACTATCATGAACATGATTGCACATACAGATCCGTAATGATGGATATGAAAATCAATATAAAAAATAACGAACAAGAAAAATATAAGGAAAGAACAAGCTCTTGATTAACCACTAGGCATCTTTAGACCTTTTCCAGCACAAAAATGAAATACCCAGAAGATTTCAAATTCATTAAACTAATTCTCTCTAGATATGACCTTGCGTTACACTGTTAAGAACTCTGGTATTAGAACTCTTGGCCTTCCTACAATCATTGCTAAGGATTCATCAATAATTTTGGGTGTTTAAAACAAAGTTTTCGTAAATCATAAAGTTTTACTAGTTTGATCATGATGATAAACTCGTCCAATTCATCACCCTCTCCTCCAAAACCAGTGTGTATGTGTGTATGTATGTCTATGGTACTTTACGTATTCATACATGTACAAATATAACTACATAAAAAAATCACTATTTATTCATCCATTGTGTAGAATAAATCAGTTCTCTAAACTGGAATTATTGTAAACCATGAATGAAAAAATAATACTCTAGATGTGATATGATTTTTCAACACTTATTTTGACAAATTGCCGAAAATGTTTACAGACTGGACGACAAAAGCAAACTGGCATATCGTGGCCACCAGAATATCCCCATTGAAGAAATAACGTAAAATTTGAAAATAGCCTTTAATGATACGTGTTGACGAAGAAGAATTTTGATGTTTTACATGACATGACCACTACCACTGTTTCGTTAACCAACGTATGACAACACTACGAATTCGTTGTCCATCTAATTCGCATAACAGAAACCATTATATTTTCTGCTACTAGAGTTCAATCAAGTGATCTGTAAACATGCCCCGAATGCTTCCCTAACCTATATTTCTTACCATTCCCTTCCCCTTTCCAGGTTAGTCAAAATAAGTCAATGGCCAACTTTGAAATAAGGAACATTCAATTGAGTATCATGGCTATTCATTTAAATCTGTCAAAAACACTAGGAAAAAAGGTAAAATTTATACAATTCTGTTCATAAAACTTAAAAATCTCCAACTTAATTATCGAAGCAGATAAACGAGCATGTGATGATATAAAAAATTTGTAGTGAAGGGAAAACTTTAGGTGGCTTACGGGTAAATGACAATTTCATATTTCTTAAAAATTCCCAGGCCTACATGAGTAGAATGGTTTACTTCACAACCACGTTCAAGCAGACAACAAATGGACTGAAATATCATTATTATATAACATTTCATAAAAGAAAAAAAAATAATTCAAGTAGGCCTTCTTGGGGTCAAAAGTTGTCTTTAAGTAATAACATTTATCAGCGACGATATTTCCGTCACTTAGTAATATTTGGGTATCCTAGTTTTATTATTATTATTATTATTATTATTATTATTATTATTATTAGCCAAGCTACAACCCTAGTTGGAAAAGCAGGATGCTATAAGGCAAAGGGTTCCAATAGGGAAAAATAGCCCAGTGAGGAAAGAAAATAAGGAAATAAATAAATGATGAGAACAAATTGACAATATATAATTCTAAAAACAGTAACAACGTCAAAATAGATATGTCATATATAAACTATTAATAACGTCAAAAACAGATATGCCATATATAAACTATAAAAAGACTCATGTCTGCCTGGTCAACATAAAAACATTTGCTCCAACTTTGAACTTTTGAAGTTCTACTGATTCAATTACCCGATTAGGAAGATCATCCCACAACTTGGTAACAGCTGGAATAAAACTTCTAGAATACTGTGTAGTATTGAGCCTCATGATGAAGAAGGCCTGGCTATTAGAATTAACTGCCTGCCTAGTATTACGAACAGGATAGAATTGTCCAGGGAGATCTGAATGTAAAGGATGGTCAGAGTTATGAAAAATCTTGTGCAACATGCATATTGAACTAATTGAACGACGGTGCCAAAGATTAATATCTAGATCAGGAATAAGAAATTTAATAGACCGTAAGTTTGTGTCCAACAAATGAAGATGAGAATCAGCAGCTGAAGACCAGACAGGAGAACAATACTCAAAAAAAGGTAGAATGAAAGAATTAAAACACTTCTTCAGAATAGATTGATCACCGAATATCTTAAAAGACTTTCTCAATAAACCAACTTTTTGTGCAATTAAAGAAGACACAAACATAATGTGCTTCTCAAAAGTAAATTTGCTGTCGAGAATCACACCTAAAATTTTAAGTCATACAAATTTAAATAAACATTATCAATACTGAGATCCGGATGTTGAGGAGCCACCGTTCTTGACCTACTTACAATCATACTTTGAGTTATGTTAGGATTCAATTTCATACCCCATAATTTGCACCATGCACTAATATTAGCTAAATCTCTAAGGGATTCACCAACCCCAGATCTACACTTAGGGGATGAAATTAATGCAAAGAGAAAAGTATCATCTGCATATACAACAAGATTGTTTTCTAGGCAAAACCACATGTCATGTGTATATAGTATGAAAAGTAATGGGCCAAGAACACTACCCTGTGGAACACCGGATATCACATTCCTATACTAACTATGGTGCCCATCAACAACTCTTTGAGATCTATTACTTAAAAAATCAATAATAATGCTAAGAAACGACCCACCCACTCCCAACTGTTTCAGTTTGAAAACAAGGGCCTCATGATTAACACGATCAAAGGCAGCACTAAAATCAAGGCCAATCATACAAACTTCCTAACCACAATCAAGAGATTTCTGTACAGCATTGGAGATTGTAAAAAAGGCATCACATGCTCCAAGGTCTTTACGAAAACCAAATTGCAAACTAGGGAATAGGTGATTACCTTCAGCAAACCTATTAAGACGTTTTGCCAGATGACGTTCAAAAACTTTAGATAACTTTAGATAATATGGGAGTTATGGAAATTGGGCGGTAATCAGTGGGACTTGAGCTACCACAAACATATTTACATATAAGAGTAACATTACCAATTCTCCAACAAGTGCTTAAAGTTCCTCTTCTTGCTAACTTGCGCACAATAACATAACTTTGGAGCTAAGAAATCAGCTGTCTTTATAAAAGAAAAAAAAAAGGAAAAATAACATTTGGGTCTACACCACCATAAGCATCAAGGTCCATCAACAGAGCTTTAATTTCACGAGCTCGAAAAGCTAAACTAGTTAGTTTAGTCTCAGGAAAACAGGAATGAGGAAGTTCAAGTTTTTCATTACTCTGTTTACTGTCAAAAACATCAGCCAAAAGGGTTGCCTTTTCCTTTGGACAGTGAGTGACTGAGCCATCTGGTTTAAATAAAGGAGGAACTGTAGCATCAACACCAAAGAGTGCAGATTTAAGGGTAAACCACCATTTATGTTCCTGAGTTGTACCAGAAAGGGTTTCTTTTATGGTTAAATTGTATTCCTTTTCAGTTGAGGCATAAACTCTCTGAGCAAAAGCTCGAAGCTGAGTACAGTATAGTTATTCCAGGTCAAATCTGATCTGTTACCCTCCCAAAGATGATAGGCCTCCTTCTTCTCCAAATAAGCACGTCTACAATCATCATTGAACCACGGTTTGTCCTTCACTCGGTACCTTAGCACAGAAGAAGGAATACACCTATCAATTATGTTGACTAGATTCACATTCAAAGGGACAACAGGATCTACATTACTATATAATTTTCACCAATTCAAGCACAAAAGTTCATGCAATATCCCATTCCAGTCTGCTTGGGATTTCATATAGATTTTACAAGAGTATGATACATCAGGGACAGGCTGCTCAGTCTTCACTACTAATGAAATCAAGGCATGATCAGATGTCCCGGCTGGAGAACTAACCTTACTGGTTATAACGCCAGGGGAGTCGGTGTATACGAGGTCCAAGCAATTACCAGACCTGTGAGTAGCTTCCTTTATGATTTGCTTACAGCCTGATTCAGAGGCAAAGTCTAAAGCTCTTAAGCCATGGCGATCGGTAGGAGAGATAGAACTTAACCACTCCCTATGGTGAGCATTAAAATCACCAACAAAGACAAAAGAAGCCTTTCTTTGTATCTTAGCCATAATGGTAAGAAGACAATATAAGATAGAATCATCCATGTCTGGATTCCGGTAGATCGAACACAGTTAAAAGTTGTTATACCTGCCACAAACTTTTATTACCTGAATCTCATGACATCCACATTGAAAGCTGGACTTATGCACATTGATAGCAGGACTTATGAGAAGCAGGGTACCCAGTCCTAATATACACCGCCATTCCCCTGGCCCTAGGGATGGCATCCCGTTTCAACTTTATTGGCTTCTTAAAACCAGTTATAAGGAGCTCAGATGATTACTTCATATTAGAAACCAAAGTTTTTGAGCACAAAAGAATATCATTCCGTCTGGATGCAACTGTAAGGTATTGAATATTTGCATGAAGACCACGAATACTGCAATACAGACGACGACATGGACGAAATATAGGACGTACTGGTTACGGATTTCACTCAATGTCTCCAGACAGCATAAAAAAAAAAGAGAGAGATCCTTAAAAACTAGATTAACAAGAATTAGAAGAAACAATATGTACGGAATTATAAATAAAGTGATTGTTGAAACCCTAAGACTACAGTAAAAAAACCGGAAAAACTGGTCAACATGGAGGAGCCGATACACCATGCAAGGCTAAATACCCTCCATGACAGCCATTACAACTGAAGGGAGGCCAGTAAGGATGGTTTTGAGATGAAAAAGAATTAGAAAAGGAAAAGACGACCTCTTGATAAACCACCAGGCATCCGTGGCCCTTCAATTGAGCCTGCCCAACACACCATTTAAAAAAACAAATGAGAAAAAAAAGATAAGATAGATGTGTGCCCGAGTGTACCCTCAAGCAAGAGAACTCTAACCCAAGACAATAGAAGACCATGGTACAGAGGCTATGGCACTACCAAAGACTAGAAAACTTTGGTTTAATTTTGGAGTGTCCTCCTCCTAGAAGAGCTGCTTAACATAGCTAAAGTCTCTTCTACTCTCACCAAGATGAAAGTACACTGAACAATTGAAGTACAGTAATTAACCCCTTAGGTGAAGAAGTGTTTAGTATCGCATTGTTGTCAGGTGTATGAGGAAAGACGAGAATATGTAAAGAATAGGCCAGACTATTCTGTGTATGTGTAGACAAAGAAAAAATAAGCCGTAACCAGAGAGAGGATCCAATGCATAACTGTCTGGCCAGTCAAAGGATCCAATAACTCTCTAGTGGTAGTATCTCAACGGGCGGCTGGTGCCCTGGCCAACCTACTACCTACTATTCAAGTATTGGAGTATTTTCCTTTTAGTAGATCTAATTAAATTGTTATGGATTAAAATTCTAGTATAACAGTGCTTTTGATTCAATAGTCTTTGATCAAGAAAAATATAGCAGTCATGAAAGTATGGCTTATGAAATCTATGCAAAGTATATTATATTGAATATAATTGAAAGAGGCCTTGACTCCCTACTGAAAATTAATTTGTCTCGTAACTTCAAGTTTACCTCAAAATTCATATGGTGGACTTTCTCTAACTGATATCCTTACAAATTGCTCTAATATATTGCATTTCAATTGTCCTCTTATAGTTATACAAAAAGAATAAATTTTTCATATTCATATCAACGCACAAAATTATCAGAAACGAACAAAGCAATCAAGTTTCTTGTACAGTAGAATGATCACTAATAATGTTAATCAAATTTATGCATAAAATTTCATGATAAAATCAGAAGCGTAATCATCTTACAATATTCAATTACGGTAGAACAATTTGGTCAATGAGGAGAAAGGTTTTCTGAAAAATGTCCACTATTTCTCAACCATAAATCTGATTAAACGTCAAGAGGGTTCTTACGCTCGCTGAAGGAAAGGAAATGCTAATGGATACAATTATCTCTGTGTTCATGAGAAGTATCAATTTGTATTGAAATTAGAAACTGATAAAATGTTTCTTTTGAGAATTAATAAAAGCTATTTGACTGAAAAAATGTGATCACATAAAAAGGTAGCCACTACTCAACAAATGAATAAATTTTTCATATTAGTGAGAATATCTTGTGAAGATTTTCCATTTTTTCTAAAATATAAAATGAATAGTTTCCACGTTCAGTTTGCTTCACTGGCAGAACTTCATGGTAATGAGCAATTAATTACGCTTTCCAAAAATGATCTCCAAGAAGTTACTCTCCCGAAACTAACGGGAGAAGGTCAAGATGTTCGGGGCAAAATATGTGTTGGCTGCTCTTCCAAATTTTATTTTTATATGCTAGCTGTATAATATGAATCTTCTTACACTATTCAGCATCATTTGTTTTTACCTTTAAAGCATGTACATGAATTAACATTTAAATCTTATTTGTTTTATAATTTTAAAATAAAACAGCAAAAACTAAAAATGGCGAAAATTTTATTTGATTCTTTAAGTATATCTTTAAATACAATAGAGCTTTATAAGTTTCTATAAATGATTCTTCATGCATAACCAATAAAAAAAAATATAATTTCATAAATACTGATTAATTCAAAAGCAAATTAAAACTTTACGAAATGCATTCACATTATCTGATAATTCATCCGAGTTTCAGATATAATATAGTTACATAGAGTTTCATCTTTATATAGGGCATTAAGAAATAATTTCCATTTATATGTACGTCTAAACATGCCTAATTTTAATAATCTAATCGTCTTCAATCTTAACAATATACGTAGGCTACAATATATGCATGGCTGATCCAGCTGTGTAAGGTAAGTCTGTATAAGAGAAAAGTTCCAGAAGAATGGATGAGCAAAGTAATTATTCCTTTGTATACAAAAAAAAAGCAGAAATACCTAAATGCATGGCCGTGCCATGATAGACTATGCAAGAGCTTAAATTGTTTTCTATCATTTCTGTAAAACTTAATACCCAACTACCTTTTTTATGCTAAAGAAAATATTAACGGTTCCCAGAGAGACCAATTAAAACTTGTCTTCGACAAGTAATATTATTAGCTCTCATGGTAATGAAGTTATAAGAAAAAAAAAAAGACTGCCTTTGAAAGGGTAAATTAGTAGCTAAGTTTAGAAAATATATCTTTACTATTTATTACAATGATGAGAAAAAAAATAATTAAAATAAAGATATTGTCGTTGTAAATTTGTACACAAGTTACAAACTGATTGAATGATAATCACAGAAACCCACAGAAAATTCTAAAAAATTTAATTCCAGGTTGATGTTTAAACTCGGGAAATAAATACGATATTTTTTTCTGGGGAAACGGATATCTTCCTAAAGTTCATGGGAAAATGGTGTAGGAAAACATAATCGTTGAAAAGTTTTCACTTTGTTCAAGCTAATTATCTAAAAATGAACAAATAAGACCATTACAACTATACAATATTGATTATCTTTTTGAAAAGATCAGGTTTATTACACGTAAAATGAGTCCATATAATTCGGAACAAAAAAAGGAAATTGTAAAAGAAAAAAAATTGAAATATTTGGACATCATTGTTCTGCAGCAAGAAAACGTCAAACAATTAGGAGAACTACGAGGAGGAAGACTCAGTGTACACGAGGGAATGCAGATGAGAGTAAACACTGCATCTGGGACCCAAGGACCTTCCTGGGACCGATGAACGGCTTGGAGGCTGAAGAGTCTGTATTTCTAATATTACCTGAGGTAAGTTTCATTGAGCATGTTGTAATTGGTATTATTCTGAAGACTGTTAAACTCGTACATATCACCAAACATTGAAAATAGAAAATAAGTGTAAAATATGAACAAATTAATGTCATGATTTACTACCGTCATAGAAGGATGAAAAAATACTCATACCAAATTATACTTATTATGAAAAATCATATCTTTGAAATCCATTTCATTAAAAAAAAAAAATACACATATGCATTGTGGAGTGAACACCTGAGGATGCCAAGGTAAAGACAGTAACCAAAACTTGAGTACAGTATACTATAATATTTAGATAATATACTGGATAATCAAACGATAGAAAGGAAATACACAGGGACATGACTACAATTAAGTTGCTGACGTTGACGATTATCTGGACCTTATGGACAGACCACAGTATCTCAGCCGTGGGACAGACTATGGAGAAATAATTACGGTACAAATAAGGTTTAGTTTTAAAGAAACTTAAAAGAGAAGAGAACGCCTGGCCATCAAACACGAGAGAGAGAGAGAGAGAGAGAGAGAGAGAGAGAGAGAGAGAGAGAGAGAGAGAGAGAGAGAGAGATTCTTCAAATATCTAAAGAAAAATTTCACCAATACTATATATTTATTTATTTATTTAAAAACCAAGTCTGTCTGTTAATGCAGCTATTTTTTTTATTAGGAAACTGCCAAAAAAGCACACATAAAAACAAAGGAAAAATATTATGGCCAATAACTTTTATAGTAATTTTACGGCCTTATATTATGAGACTCGTTTTTTAATGTAGGTAATATTGCGAATGTTGATTGTGCCCCGGATTGTGTTGATGTGTTTGCGTGCGTGAGTTGGGTGACAAATGGACGAGACGGACGAAGACTGATGGCCCTACGGCCAAATAACAACACAAATATAAATCCAAAGATGTTTCCTTTTTTTTTCCTTCAATGGAAACTTGGATGATTGAGCCCGGGAAAAGGAATCTAAAATTTTAGTTCTGCGATCGAATTACTAATAGGACAAGATAATTTCCTTCGCTCAGCAGACGAAAACTTTTGCTATAAATTATGGTCTTTGCCAGAGAAAGAGGGATGGTACTTATCATATCCTCATGAGATGACGTTTGATCAACCTTTTGAGGTTTGATCCAAGTAATTCCCAACTTTGATGACATACAATCGATTCTCTTAATTGCGCGTGTAAAAGAAAATGAAAGGAACAGATAATTCAATATGTTAACAGTTTCCACACACACAAAACAGTATACGTACATACATACATACATACACATACGTATATATATATATATATATATATATATATATATATATATATATATATATATATATATATATATAAATATATATAATATATATATATATATATATATATATATATATATATATATATATATATATATATATATATATATATATATATATATATATATATATATACTCTTAGGTTTCCCACATTTTCAACATCCTAATTTTACTTGAAGCAAGAGATTTGTTATTCTGTCCCTCCTCCTCCTCCGATGAAATATACCCGGCAACATCTTGTTGCTGCTTCTTATACAACAGACTGCTGATGCTCCCTATACTCATCAAGAAGATCATTGTGTTCACCTTCAACACCATTGTCTTTCCCAAATACAACACGCCATTATAAAATGGCCCCTGCATGGGTTCAAATCCTTAAAGTCTCCTTCAGCAATACATCCAGGCCAGTTTCCTTCATATACAATAGAGAGCTCTAATGGTGATCCCTTTCTATGCTTTATCGATTATTTTGAGGCATCTGACAATATTGATATGTTCTTTCCGAAACTCTCAGCAGGTGAGGTTGGTCCTTTCACTGAGGTTGACCCATCATTGGAACATTGCTTTTGGGTAAAGCCTCTTGAAATTAGAGGTCAGCTGCTGATCCATGAATTGAAGTATTGGTGTGGTGTTGGGTGACAAGATCCTAAAGATTTTGAACTCCATTAGGTAATCTTTAATGGTAGGAACATTGTTCATAAGTAATGAGGCTTGCTGTGGGAGGTTCTTCTACATAATTTACTTTTTTGACATCAGGATAAGAAACCTCAATGATCCACTAAATCAGTGATTCCCAACCTTTATGTGATCGAGTACCACTTGGAGGTCCCGTACAGTCGCCGCGTACCACCTGGTTCCAGAGAAACTAAATTCGATCAGATACCACTTTATTTCTACTGTATAATTTTAAAAATAGAACACGCAAATTAACTAAGAAAACAACAACTCAATGCGAGGGCTGTATCTGCTTCTTCTCCACCAGCTGGTCAATGCGGGGCATGACTTTGCTCACAGCACATCGGAAATCATGCCCGGGCGCAGCAAGACGGTTCCAGCTCTTCGACTTCATGGCCATGAAGGCTGAGAACCCCTGTATGCACTCCCACGTCGAGGAGAAAATCAGTAGCTGGGGAACAGTGTGACGGGCTAGCGTCGGGTACGAGGAGGCCATGCGCACCCAGAAGTTTAAAGGAGAGCATTCTTTGTGCTTCGTCTTTGCTGTCTCGTCAGCCTGGATATCTATGAGTTCCTATTGTTCCCCGGTCCCAACAGGCAGATCGGCTGGATCAACAGAGAACGGATTGGCGACGAAGGCACAACATGTCACGTCCGGGAAGTAATGCTTCAATTCAGTCTTGAGCAGTGATAGGTGATGGACGATTTCTTGGGCAAATTCATCAGTGGGCTCCCTCTCAAGGGTAGTCAGGAGTTCGAACAGTACACATCTTTGTGAAGTAAAATATAACTAAAAATCGTTCATGACCCCGAAAGTGTTCGCGTACCACCTGGAAGGCCCTCGCGTACCACTAGTGGTACGCGTACCACAGGTTGGGAACCACTGCACTAAATAAACAAAATGGCAGTTGCTGCTTCTGCATCTTTTACTTCTTAAATGCTAGTGGATTCTTAATGTGATAAACAACAGAGATTTGATTTAGCAATTCCCGCTGGTATTAGCACAGAAGAGCAGGGTTAGACTGTCTTCATGAGCTTGTGACCTGGATTTTTTTTTTTTTTTTTTTTTTTTTGTAAGGAAGGTCCTCCTGGGCATCTCCTTCCAAAAGAGACCAGTATTATCGCAACTTAACATTATCTGTGGCATACAAGACTCAGAATCAACGACCCTATTAAATTTTGAAATTGATACCATAGCTACCTTGACAATATAACTCGTTGCCTCACCGTGTCGCACGACACTATGGGTGAAAGCCACGGCACACCTTGAATGCTTTCTTCTTTTTTCTGTTGATGTACCTGGCTTTTTCACAAAACGTTTTCGGTAATCGTATATTCTGCAAAATGCTTTTCATGAATCCAGATGAGCAGCATATTTACAACGTTATGAAGGGTACTGGACCATAGTTTCGTTAAGGCAGCAAACCTTTCACAATATTGATCGATTTGATCGTTTTTTTTTTTTTTTTTTTTTTTTTTTGAAAATTGAACAAATCCTAGATGTTGTGAGATTGTACATTTTTGCCAGACCTGCCACTTACATACCTCATTCATACTTCTCGATACTTTCTATTGTTACTTCTACAGTAATCATCTCCTCACGATCTTCTTTAATCTTCTTGGGGGCAATTCTCACAATACTGTACTTCTAACCTAGCAATTAACAATAGCGATAAAAAAAAAAATCAACAAAACACAGTCCCAAAGATGCTCACATGATACCGTATATCATGCTGCTCGGAGGGTGAAGAGCAAGGGAGAAACGAGAGCTAATGAGAACAAAATGGCGTAAAAATTACGTGGACATGAATATTGCATGGATGTCGTATGGGCACCGTATGAATGCTTTCTGGTTTCTGCACATCGCATGCTAGTTTATTTACTACTTGTCCACAAAAAAAAAATACCAATACAGGGCTAATAGCTGAAAAGCATTAGAATTTCAAATAGGAAACACTTACAGAAAGATGAAGACTTCAGGAAAGGTGCTTGAATGTTTAGATTGAATATCTAAATACTCCCTATTTTTACCCTCGTAGGCATTTTCAAAATTCAAAATGGTATTCGACCACAGTCCGACCCTCCTCGGGAATACCCAAAATCATAAAAATTATCTGATTTGGGCATGTGACATCTCTAAATTTATTATTTTTGGTATGGAAAATCCATTACTTTGATAATTTATTTGATATAAATCTCTATCTTTAAGTACTTGACAAAATTCAAGATGGTTGCTGTGGAAAATAGACCAATAAACGGCTCAAATCCACCAAATTTCTGAATTTGGATAAAATGATACAAAATTTTTTTAAACAAATTATATGGTATTAATCATATTAAAATTTAATTGGTCTATACATTTAGGTTTGTTTTGTTTGGTGCATTAAAATGAGTATAGTCATTGTTAAGTGGAAGGCATATTGTGTTACTTTCAATATATTTTATTTGTTTTACTATATAAACACTAATTTTGATATAGAGGATATTACAATGCAAGATTAATTTCCCAAATAAAGGTCCTTCCCATGCTCTGTTTAAGGGATATATAAACAATTTTGTTTTTATGATATCTGGAGTGCAGAGAGAAAGATTTGATCAAATATTTCTTCATCTCGATGGTTTCAATTTCCTAATATCATATACTGTATGGGTGCAGTTGGATTTGTCATGAAGGGTAATGGCCTGGAAGAGCCGTTTGAGACTGCGTATGCTGGCAATACAGTTGAACACATAATAGACGGAAAAGCATATGTATGGGCCTTAAGGGCCCAAATGCTAGCTGCAAAAGCCTTGGTCAAAATAATCCTCGAGCAGAGACCAGGTTCCTTAACAGGAGTTAGCAGAGCGAAATCGGTCCCTTCAAGCCTATCTTATGGAGGGTACCTGCACATGGGGAGAAATAATGAAGAATCACACTGCCGAGCAAATTATCAATATCCTTAATGACCTAAAGCGGGACCTGGCTACAGAGAGCAGGACTACCAAATTGTGGACCAGTTACCCAATTCAAACACATATGATACGTCTGTTCATCTACACAGAGTGCACTGGTGACTTTGATCTACACCCCTACTGTGTGGAAAAAATTATTCCTGTTTTCCACACTTCTGGTCCTTTCCCCTATGCCAAGTCCTCTCGCCATTATCGGGATACTATGCGGGAACTGCCAAACATCATGTCTGTGGATCATTACAAAGTATACATTCAACAAGGCTGCATCACAATAAGAAAATATCAGTTTCTGGAGTGGAATATTCACGGACCAGACGATAGAACAAACACGAATGCGAAATTTCAAAGCCCCAGGAGGTCTAGCTCATGGCAGGGGATAACAGACAGTGCACAAACCAGGCCATATCAATGTACATACTAAAACCTCTGACCAGTATTGTGATATCAGAACAGCAATAGAAGCTAAAGATGGTGAGGATGCCTCCGTATTTTACAGCTGGCTTTCAAAACATTCCCCATTCCAATATAAAGTTGTTGATGAACTTTTTTGATGTGGTCAATTGTATTGTTGATGATTCTTCCACGAATGCAGATAAAGCAGAAAAGCTTGGACAAACCATTGTAGTATCCCTTACTGGCATGATATTCAGAAACATGAAATTGAAACGCATACACAAAGTCGTCTCTGCCAAAGCTGCTTGTGATAAGATTACAGTGAGGGGTCAAGAGGTGGAGTACTCCTTGGATCTGCTGTTCTGCAGGTTGACTTGTGTAACAACATCCCCCATAGAAATGAAGCTCAACCTACAATATGAATTTGCAACGAAGGTTTCTTCACTCTTTGAAAATAGCCTCATAAGAAAAAATACCAAGAATGTTCTTGGTGCCCTTATCAAAGAATATTTTGCTATTGTGGATCACAGCAGTAATCTCCAAGAACTCTGTGGCTGATGATGGAAAGTTCCTAAACAGTGGGCCCTGGTGTGAAAGTCGTACATACGATGATGTCTGTGATGAGTATGTCATTTATGCAAATAAGCGTTGTGATCCACACTCTCCCTTCTTGATGGATGGCTGCGAAGATTCAAATTCCACAAGAAAAGCTGAGCAAGAAAGACTAATCAAGGGCAATGTAGCAAGAAATATTGTCTTCACGGGTCAAACTGAGCTACCTGATTTCAACAAAACAATCTAATGAGCAAACAGAATTTTGTGAAACTTCTCTCTGCTCGCCTGAGAAGGGAATGCCATGAAGTGACCGAGTGAGTAGGTGATGCAGTTGATGACATAGCCGAAGTTGCCTTTAATTTGGCAGAATCAAGTAATAATCCTTTAATTCTTGATGCTTCTGATACCG
>NC_090732.1:145310832-145318332 GCF_036898095.1 Palaemon carinicauda
AAGAAAAAGAAAAAGAAGACTAAGAAGGGCTTCATACAAGGATAGCTCTTGAGGATAGGGACAGAATAAGAGGAATGTCGGGGGATTTATGTACCCTTTCCAGGTTAACCCTATGGAGAAACGTCGAAAATATACTTACAATAAATAAACAGATAAATGAATAAGGGATGGATGCAAACATATAGCTATACTTAAAAACAAATATCGAATTGGTCGAATACTTATACTTTTTTTTTTCATTACCTGTTGTTTCAATTTTCTTCATTTTTATAAAAACTTGCAATTAATAAGTCTAAAGGCTTCCAACCAAAAACTTAAACCAAGCAATCTTCAACCCCAAGCTCCTGCATGCCACAAAGTCAGACAAGCTGACCAAAAAATTCACACATTTGGTGTGGGATTCATATCAGATTCAAATAAAGTGATTAGAAATGAAAAAAATCTTACCTTCCCATAACTTCCTTTCCAAAACGAAACGACATTCATCTGAAAATAAAAATATTTGCAAAAGATTACTTAAAAAAAACAAAAAAACAAGAAAAAAAAAACACGTTAAAATGGCCAAGTAAGCAGAGTTTAATGATGTGAAAATTCAATGAGCTCTACAAACAAGAAAAAAAAATAAAACATACAAATTTACGTTAGAAGTAGACACACTCCACCACGATAGTTTACACACATGTTGGTTTTCATACCAAATACACTTACCAAAAAAATGAGCATTTAAAAAGAAATACATGTAAAACCCTCATTTCACACACACACACACACAAAAAAAAAAACTAGCAATTAGATGCAAGAGGCAAATGGAGCGCGTTTGAAGTGTGACGGCGCCGAGTAAGGTTGTGAACTCAAAGGCAGGTTGGAAACGACTGAGTTATATTATTGTAGAACACTCTCCTTATATACAAAACCTCAAGGCAACAGGACATAACAAGTTCACAAGACAGACAATATTAGAGGAAAAACCAGACATGAATTTTCATGTTCGTTTTAGTGCGAGGGAAGAGCGCAGATACAAGCATAATATATACAAAAGGAATTTTGTACAATTGTGTGAAACACGGTTGGTACAGAAGCGTAAAATGCTAATAATCAAGATGGGAGTCTAAAAGAGAATAGGAGAGAGGTAAGCTACACTAAAAGGAAGAAAAAGATATGTCTGCATATTTGAGAAAATTTGTGAGTATTAGGCTATTTAATTACGGAAAAAAATATGCAAAAAAGACCAAATCTTTAATGTGGACAAAAATCTAAATAAACAACAAAATTAATGGAAATAAGCTTTAAGTGTATTAAAGTCCTTTTCAAAAGGTATTTTGACATATCCAGGTTAGCCCACCATTCTCTCGATAAGGAAAAACAAAATATGAACAGGTTGAGTTTTATTGCCGACTATGTTGAAAATAACTTATAAATTTCAAATAAAAACTATTATAAGATAATATAATATCTAACATTTTAAGATGGAAAATCAAATAAATAAATAATGACTTTATGAAGATTACGCTTCGAGTCAAATTTACGTAAATATTTCCCCAGCATGCTCAATCCTAAAAAAGTAGGTCATCACTCATATTAAAAATTAACACGGGATGGCTGTACCTTTGTTCTTCACTAACGTAATTAATTAGAATCCTTTTCAGTAATGTTGACATGGCCCTTCACAATAACATGAACTGAATCATTTATACGGCAAAGTTCATTTCGAATTAGTTTTTTTTTACGTTATATTCATTAGATTTAACAACAACAACAACAACAACGACGACAATCTGAATTAAAAAAAAAAAAAAAAACTCTTATGAACCTTAATGAAAATGTCATTACATATACAGAAAGCTTATTCACTGTGTACCTTTTTATGCGCATTAATTTAACATTCATTAAAGATTGCCCACGCTTGATATCAAAAGAAATGCATTGATTGATCTTGGTTAAAGATCTTCTTCAAAATACTTATATTTATGCTGCATGCCTTCAATAAAAATCCACTCTCCAGGTGATAAAAAGTATTATTCAACTTAAGAAAAAAAAATAGGATAATAAACGTGATTAAATTCTGTGAAAAAAAGCAACACAAGTGAATGTAATATAAGAAGACGAATCTCTATATAAGTACATAATAAATACCTCCCAGAAAAGATAAATTCATTCATTGGAGAACAAAAATTGTAGGTCGAAAATTAAACGAAAAAAAGGTAGACAAAGTTTTGCGAATCTTTTTCTTCTTTTTTTTTTTTTGCTTTCAGATTCGCCTCAATGTAAATCATAAAATTCGATAAAAATGAATAAAATAGGTATAGTACGTTGACTCTTTCAATCCCAGGCCATCGAGGGAAAATTTTCACACAGCAGCCATTTTTGGGTTGCAAAAGTTTATAACAGTTTTATTCTTTATGACCTAGCACTAGCAGTTTCTATAGTAGAGCATTAATTCTACTCTCTGAGTTTGGCAAGAGATAGAACTTTTGTTCTACAATCATCAAAATTCCCCTCGATCGTATATAAATTTGGAAAACATCGAGTACTGATTATTCAAAGCACCGCAAGTGTTTCATACACGATCATACAATACAATGCCATTGCTTCCCTCTCTCTCTCTCTCTCTCTCTCTCTCTCTCTCTCTCTCTCTCTCTCTCTCTCTCTCTCTCTCTCTCTGATAACAAAACAATCTGTTCAAGCTCGCAATCGCATGTTTTACATACATATACCAAGGCACTTCCCCCAATTTTGGGGGTAGCCGAGATCAAACAAATGAAACAAAAATGGGGACCTCTCCTCTCTATGTTACTCCCAGCCTCACAAGGAACTCAACCGAGTTCGACTGGTACTGCTAGGGTACCACAGCACACCCTCCCCCGTTATCCACTACAGATGAAGCTTCATAACGCTGAATCCCCTACTGCTGCCACCTCCGCGGTCATCTAAGGCACCGGAGTAAGCAGCAGGGCCTACCGGAACTGCGTCACAATCGCTCGCCATTCATTCCTATTTCTAGCACGCTCTCTTGCCTCTCACATGTATCCTCCTATCACCCAGAGCTTTCTTCACTCCATCCATTCACCCAAACCTTGGCCTTCCTCTTGTACTTCTCCCATCAACTCTTGCATTCATCACCTTCTTTAGCAGACAGCCATTTTCCATTCTCTCAACATGGCCAAACCACCTCAACACATTCATATCCACTCTAGATGCTAATTCATTTCTTACACCCGTTCTCACCCTCACCACTTCATTCCTAACCCTATCTACTCGAGATACACCAGCCATACTCCTTAGACACTTCATCTCAAACACATTCAATTTCTGTCTCTCCATCACTTTCATTCCCCACAACTCCAATCCATACATCACAGTTGGTACAATCCCTTTCTCATATAGAACTCTCTTTATATTCATGCCTAACCCTCTATTTTTTACTACTCCCTTAACTGCCCCCAACACTTTGCAACCTTCATTCACTCATCTGCTTCCACTCCACCATTTGCTGCAAAAACAGACTCCAAGTACTTAAACTGATCCACCTCCTCAAGGAACTCTCCATTCAACATGACATTCAACCATGCACCACCTTCCCTTCTCGTACATCTCATAACCTTACTCTTACCCACATTAGCTCTCAACTTCCTTCTCTCACACACCCTTCCAAATTCTGTCACTAATTTGGCATAGCTTCTCTTCCGTGTCTACAACCAGTACAGTATCATCCGCAAACAACACCGGATTTACCACCCATTCATGGTCATTCTCGTCTACCAGTTTCAATCCTCGTCCAAGCACTCGCGCATTCACCTCTCTCACCACTCCATCAACATACAAGTTGAACAACCACGGCGACATCACACATCCCTGTCTCAGCCCCACTCTCACCAGAAACCAATTGCTAACTTCATTTCCTATCCTAACACATGCTTTACTACCTTTGTAGAAACTTTTCACTGCTTGCAACAACCTTCCACCAATTCCATATAACCTCATTACATTCCACATTGCTTCCCTATCAACTCTTTCATACGCTTTCTCCAGATCCATAAACGCAACATACACCTGCTTACCTTTTGCTAAATATTTCTCGCATATCTGCCTAACTGTAAGAATCTGATTCATACAACCCCTACCTTATCTAAAACCACCCTGTACTTCTAAATTGCGTTCTCTGTTTTATCCTTAATCCTATTAATCAGTACTCTACCATACACTTTTCCAACTACACTCAACAAACTAATACCCCTTGAATTACAACACTTATGCACATCTCCCTTACCCTTATATAGTGGTACAATACATGCACAAATCCAATCTACTGGTACTATTGACAACACAAAACACATATTAAACAATCTCACCAACCATTCAAGTACAGTCACGTCCCCTTCCTTCAACGTCTCTCACACCATCCATACCAAATGCTTTTCCTACTCTCGTTTCATCTAGTCCTCTCCCAAGGCCGTCTCGAGACGGCCTTGACTCTCCTCACTTCCTTTCTTGTAATCTCTCTCTGTCTCTCTCTCTCTCTCTCTCTCTCTCTCTCTCTCTCTCTCTCTCTCTCTCTCTCTCTCTCTCTCTAAGGAGTTTGACATAATAATAGAAAAAATAGATGATATATGTAGAAACCATAAAGACTGGAATATACTCCTATCCGGAGATTTTAACTTTCCTTTCGTGGATTGGAAAGAACGGATAGAAGAAAGTGGTTGTATGTATACATATAAAAAAGATAGTAATAGTAGCGCAGAAGATAAGAGGCAATTTGAAAAGCTTCAAGATATGCTATTAGAACATAATATGCAACAAATAAACCACATTCCAACAAGAAAGGAAAATGTCCTAGATCTAGTATTTGTGAATGAGGTGAATTATGTTAAAGAAATAATAGTGTATAACACGGGAATTTCAGACCACAATGTCATAGAATTGATAGTTCATTCCAAAGCAAGTGATCACAGAATTAATAAAAGCACAAAACTTTGGGAAGGATATGGAAAATATAACTTTTACAGTAAGAATATAAAATGGTCAGAAATAAATGAAGAACTGAATAAAGAATGGAAAAATGTATTTATAAGTGATAATATACAGGTAAATACGGATATACTGTACAAAATACTGGAGAAAATTGTTGAAAAATATGTACCGAAAAAAAAACAATAAACAAAAGACGTACATACCAAGAGACAGAAGGATCTTATTTCAGAAAATTAAAAAGTGGAAGAAAAATCTTGCAAAAGAAAAAAAATGTGTGGAAAATGAGGGAAATAAAATGTAAGATAGAAAATGCAGAACAAAAGATTATACAGTCGAAAGAAAATGAAAAAAGGGACTTAGAAGAAAGGACACTTCAAAATATAAAAAGAAACCCCAAAGTACTTTACTCCTATGCAAAAAAGATGAATAAAAGGAGAATAGAAATAGGCCCTCTAAGAATTGAAGGACGGCTAACGAATGAAAAAAAGGAAATATGCAACATATTAGCAGAAAAATAACAGAGTGAGTTCACGCCAAGAATTGCGAATGAGAATAATGAAACAGAAATGAGAGAAGAAAATGTTGAATATCTAACGGATATAGATATTAATGAAGCAGATATTGTTACGGCTATAAACGAAATTAAAAATGGATCGGCAGCCGGACCAGATGGAGTTCCAGCGATTTTGTTAAAAAAAACTGCAAACATTATCGCGAAGCCACTTGCAATACTGCTAAGACAGAGTATAGATATGAGCGAGATATATGTTAAACATAAATTAGATTATATAACCCCTATATTCAAAAGTGGATCAAGACTAGAGGCAAGCAATTATAGACCTGTTAGTCTAACATCACATATTATGAAAGTGTATGAGAGGGTAATAAAAAAGAAAATAATGAACCATTTGGTCAAAAATAATTTGTTTAATATGGGTCAACACGGTTTCGTACCTGGAAAAAGTACACAGACCCAACTGATAGCTCACTATGAAAACATATACAATAATATGATAAATGAAAAAGATACAGATGTGATCTATCTAGATTTTGCAAAAGCCTTTGACAAGGTAGACCATAACATATTGGAGAAAAAAATGAGAAAGCATAATATTGTGGGAAAGATAGGAAAATGGGTAAAAGAATTCCTGCAAAACAGAAAACAGATAGTGGTTGCAAATGACGAGAAATCAGATGAAGCCCAGGTAATATCTGGTGTGCCCCAAGGTACGGTATTAGCTGCACTGCTATTTGTTATATTATGATCTCAGACATAGACTATGATGTTGAAAACTCCGTAGTGAGAAGTTTCGCCGATGACACAAGAATAAGTAGAGAAATTACTTGTGATGAAGATAGGAACTCACTACAAAGAGATCTAAACAAAATATATGAATGGGCGGAGATAAATAGGATGGTATTTAACTCCGATAAATTCGAATCAATAAATTATGGAAACAGAGAAGGAATGGTGTATGCATACAAGGGACCTAATAATGAGACAATCACAAACAAGGAAGCAATTAAAGACCTTGGTGTAATTTTAAATAGGAATATGTTATGCAACGACCAAATAGCAACACTGTTGGCTAAATGTAAAGCAAAAATGGGAATGTTATTCAGACACTTTAAAACAAGAAAAGCTGAACACATGATTATGCTTTACAAAACTTATATGCGTAGTACACTCGAGTACTGCAATGTGATATGGTACCCACACTACCAAAAGGATATTGCGCAAATAGAGAGTGTACAAAGGTCCTATACTGCTAGAATAGAAGAAGTTAAGGACCTTGATTACTGGGAAAGACTGCAATTTTTAAAACTATACAGTCTAGAAAGGAGAAGAGAACGCTACATGATAATACAAGCATGGAAGCAAATAGAAGGAATTGCTGAAAACATCATGGAGCTTAAAGTATCAGAAAGAGCAAGCAGAGGTAGATTAATAGTGCCAAAAAGCATTCCAGGTAAACTGAGAAAGGCGCACAGGACATTAATCCACTATGCACCAGCATCGATAATGCAGCGACTATTTAATGTGCTGCCAGCTCATCTAAGAAACATATCAGGAGTGAGCGTAGATGCGTTTAAAAATCAGCTCGATAAATACCTAAGATGCATCCCAGACCATCCAAGACTGGAAGATGCAAAATACACCGGAAGATGTATTAGCAACTCTCTGGTGGATATACGAGGTGCCTCACACTGAGGGACCTGGGGGAACCCAAACAAAAAATAAGGCAATAAGGTAAGGCTCTCTCTCATTCTTATCTCCCATCACCGGCACCTCAACACCTGCAACAGCAATTTTATCTGCCTCCCTATTATCCTCAACATTCAGTAAACTTTCAAAATATTCTGCCCACCTTTTCCTTGCCTCCTCTCCTTTAAACAACCTTCCATTTCCATCTTTCACTGTCTCTTCAAATCTTGAGCCAGCCTTCCTTACTCTCTTCACTTCTTTCCAAAACTTCTTCTTATTCTCTTCATATGAACGACCCAATCCTGACCCCACCTCAGGTCAGCTGC
>NC_090732.1:145323332-145335832 GCF_036898095.1 Palaemon carinicauda
TTGTTAAGGTGAGGGATAATTGATGATTTTTTCGGAAGGCGATATTCCCAGTGTAAAAAGGTAACCATTTATTTTTTCGTCGACTAATTACTATTTCTATTTCGCATGTTTGCTTGTATGATTACAGGATTTCGCCAGTTATTGAGAATATAATAAAAACCAGATTGTTCTCGGTATACGATAAACAATTATAGTCTTCATTAGATTATCAAAACCCAAGAGGCCTAGGTAGAGTCCTGAATACGGTAAATTACCTATTTGTATAAAAGTCCTCTTTGATGCATGTTATTCCAAATGCGAATATGATAGTGAAAATTTTTGCTTAAAATATGAAAATATAATAAAGTCACGAATGAATTACTCAACATCATATTAAAGAATTTATGTGGCTATAACTTGCGCTGTTCATGTGATGATATTATTGACAGATGCAATATAACATTTTAACCAAAAAAAAAGGCAAAGAAAAAAACTGCAAAATTCACGTATTGATCTATGTTCCTCAGAGTTCGCTGTCATTCCAGCTGGGTGCACTTCCATTATGATCAACCCACATTTATGTTTTCCACTGGCAACATCTCAGCTTTTCGGCGTTCGATGCTCGCCTCTTTAAAACGATCCCAATCAAGGCACATGATGTTCGGAAAGCCGCTTTCATACACTGTCGAGCTCTTTACTAGTGACGAGAGAGAGAGAGAGAGAGAGAGAGAGAGAGAGAGAGAGAGAGAGAGAGAGAGAGAGAGAGAGAGAGAGAGAGAGAGAGAGTGATATCATGCCGATTTTCTTCATCATTAGGTTACACAAGATGAATTTATGAAGGAAAATATATTGGTTAAGATTAAACTGGATGATAAAGAAATGTATCCGTGTAGAAGGAGAAAATATGGAAATACACAGGTGCAGACTAATGATATTTGTTGTGTATTTCTACGTACTTAATATAACTATAAACATGTCTGAAAATAAAATACACATGGGAGAAAAGCTATATGAAATACATTACTAAAATCTGAATAAATCACCTGCACACTTTAAAGTTTAGAAAATCATAGTACATGAAATTCACCAAGACTGGGAAATGGGACAACGTAGATGGAAATACATTACACAAAATACTTGCAAATAAAGTGTCACAATATATTACAAGGAAGTTAAGATAAAATTTCATGAATTTTAGCAAGTCTCTTGAATAAAGCTGCTGGTTCCATACCCTTCTACACCTACACCATAAGACGCTCAGTAGGTTTTAATACACTGCGCGAAGAAGTGAAAATTGATTATAGTGGAACAGAAAACAACAAATATTCAGGAGAATTTTTCCATTTCCGGAAATAAGCACCATAATTGGCACGCATACTCCTTGGAATTGCTCTTTTGATAAGAGCCGTTAGCCACCTAAAAACTCACAATGGCGGCCATTTTTTAAGACAGAAGCCATTGCATATACAGAACTATTGCATTTCGAAATAAAATAGGAGAATTATCCTATTTAAATGATCTTAGTATCAAATAATACATTTTCCTTATTTAGAATCCAAATTGTCAAAGCACAAACCATGGCAAACTGGATGGCACCCCAGCTGTAAAACTTAGCATGTGGTTTAGTATCTGTTGAATAATTTAGTTGTACCTAAATAAATATTTTAGTATCCAAACTGCGGCCACATATTAGTTAGTTACTTTACATCACATGTAGTTTACCATATACGTTTAGTTAGACAATAGTGCCTGAATTGATAGGGTGTGCCAGCGCGGGAGAGCTTAGCCAAGGATAGCTGGGCTTTACAATACTTTGCAAGTTGTGCCTTGGATGGTGTACAGATCACAAGGGACTTGAATGATACTCTACGAATGATCGAGCAAGGCATGTATCTTTATTTCCAAACCTAGTTGCATCCCATACCTTATTGTGCAAGATTGTGATCAAGAAGGTAAGGGTTAAAACCTCTGCCTTGATTCACTAAATACAGATAATTGCCATACTTTGATACCTTGAATACCATTCACCAAGAAGCTATATACAAATCAAGGACCGTTTACATTATATAATGAATGGAGTAAGTGTCTTTACCAGAGGAAGAAAAGTGAAGAAAAAGTCATTTTGTGCACAACAACCACATGAATATCATGTCTACACTATGACTGGGACTAATAATCTCCCTTTTTACGCAATGTGCATCAAGCAGACCATTCCACTACTTTTTCTAATTGTGGCCATGCTTGAACGTGAAGCAGACATCAAATCTTAATAGAGGTTTTGTGTATCAAAGACACCCACATATTTTTGTTATTGCAGTCAGAGTCTGAAACTAGGTATGTAGCAGTTAAGGGTACCCTTTGGCAAAGGACAGAACCTGAGCAAGGGAATAAACTCTTCCTTATCTTCACAGGTTGCGATGTTGTTTCAGCATTCCAAGGCGAAGAGAAGAAGTCTGCTTGGTAAACCTGGGATGTTTGTCTGGAGGCTTTCAGCGTCTTTAACGAACTTGGCAAGTACCTCCCGGTATTGGATGATGACATGGTGACATCGTAGAAGTTCATAATCATGATGTACGACAGATCCGGAAGCAGCGGTCATAGATTGCTATTCCTCCAAACCAAGTAGCACTGAAGCAGCACGTGAGTGTGCTGCTACCAGGCAAGATGCACCTGGAGTGTCAACAGTAAGTCATTAGGGTTAGAGGAAGAAAAGAGATCTGTGGAAAATCGTTTGAACAAAGCTCCAACCCATGCATAGTTTCTAACAACTGCCCAATTATGGGTGCAAACCAAAATGCTGAGATCAATGCAAATAATACTCCTGTTTCGGTCTGACCTGCACTGCACCGTGCAAATGTATATGCGAAGTTTGGAAGTGTTGTAGTATACTCATCTAGGCAGCAAAACAAGTATAGGATTACTGCCTATTATTATTATCATTATTACTTGCTAAGTTATAACCCTACTTGGAAAAGCAGGAAGCTATAAGCCCGAGGGCTCCAACAGGGAAAATAGCCCAGTGAGGAAAAGAAATAAGCAAATAAGTGATATAGGCTATAAGAAGTAATGAATAACAATCTAAAGTATATTAGGAACAGTAATAACATTAAAATAGATCTTTCATATATGCCATAACTAAAAACTTAAAAAATAAAACTAGGAGGAAGAGAGAGAAGATAGATTAGTGTACCCCTAAGCAAGAGACCTATACCTCACGATAGGGAAAGACCATTGCACAGAGGCTATGGCACTACCTAAGACTAGAGAACAATGGTTTGATTTTGGAGTGTCCTTCTCCTAGAAGAGTTGCTGACCATAGGTAAAGTCTCTCTTTTACCCTTAACAAGAAGAAAGTAGCCACGTAACAACTACAGGGTGGTAACCAACCCCTTGAGTGAGGAAGAATCGTTTGGTAATCTCTGTGTTGTCGGGTATACGAGGACATAGGAGTTCATAAAAAGAATAGGCCAATTTAATTGGTGTGTGTAGGCAAAGGGAAAATAAGCTGTAACCAGAGAGAGGAATTCAATGTAGTACAGTCTGGCCTGTCAAATAACCCAATAACTCTCAAGCCGTAGTATCTCAATGGGTGGCTGGTGCTCTGTCCAACGTACTACCCAAAATCATATCAGACTGATGGTGCCTATGATATGGGAACTTTTTTCCCCCCTGACTGAAATTTTCCCAGGAAAATAAGCCTAGGATAGATTTCCTTCCCCGGCCCCCTCTGGGTAAAGCAGCCTGGGCTGTTATTCCCCCGGGGGAATTTTATACCCAAGAGTTTTCTCCCTACAGGCCACTCCCCCCCCCCTTTACATAGAAGCTTTGAACTTTATTTCAACTGCAAATAAACCATTTTCCTGTTATCACCCCTTTTCCAGACTGACAAGTGGGAAACTGGGACTATGGGTTGGCGAAAACAGGAAAAACAAACGTGATTATTTAACACTTTCGAGATTCGTAATAGGCCATAGAACCTAACACGCCCTCGTAACCTAACCTAGTAGTTCCCAGGTCACAGACTTAGCCGGCTGGCAAGCCCCCAGAACACCCTCCTAGGTTTTACACCTGCCCAGGTCACAGACCTAGCCAGGAACCTTCTCCTTGGTCACAAACCTACCCAGAAACACAGACTTAGCTAGGTGGCAAGGCCCCCGGACCTCCCATCTAGGTCATAAACCTAGCCACAGACCCCCCTCCTAAGTCACAAACTTATCCAGGTCATAGACCTAGCTGTAGAACCCCCTCCTAGGTCACAAACCTACTCGGGTCACAGACGAGACCTACCCCACTTCCCAGGTCACAAACTTAACCCCCTTCCCAGGTTACAGACCTAGCCGGGGTCTTTTCACGCAGTCCCCTTACCAGATCACAAACCTAGCCCCGGACCTCCCTACCCACGTCACAAACTAAAATTAAATTGCAAATAATTCCTTCCCTTATATTTTTTTTCTTTATCTGAACAATCTTCACAGCCGAGTTACAATGAAAATGTAATGTTCTTCAATATAAGATAACTACAAATCACAATTAAGACACTTTCAAGTTTGAGGGGTAGCACAAGGAGATCTTAAAAAAACGGATTTTGAGCGAAGTGAAAAATCTATTTTTGGGTGAGGTAGCCATGTCGTCCTGATGGAAGATCCTATTAGGTAGCTTTCGAGGGTATATTTGACTACAGTGATATTCCCAGAGAATTTTACCTTAAGGTATTCAGAATTCTAACTCCTGGAGCGAATATCCCTAAAAAAATCTCACAGGGATATCGCAAAATATCAGAGGACGTATTCTTGACACGTCACATAGATATCTTCACCCCGAACAGTATTAACGCTTCGAGGGGGTATAGTGACAAGAATTTGAAACGAAAATGAAAAGAGAGCCGCTCATAAGGCATCTCTCCTGTTCCGTTTCCAGTGTGTATCTGATGAAGGCGGTAGCGCCCTCTTTGTTCCTTGTAGCGATATACAAGGTGTTACAGATACTGTACTATAGGGAGGGGTCACAGGCCCTTTTACAATAAAAGGAAGGGCGGGTCCATCAGGACGACATGGCTATCTCACCCAAAAATAGATTCCGTTTTTTGGGCTCAGGCCATGTCGTCCTGATGGAAATTTACCAGAGCATTACTGTTATCTGTGGATTCTCAATCAGTGCCATACTCTCAAGAAAGTATTTTCCTGGTCCGTCTAGACCTAGAGACCTACGATGTTACTGTCATACATCATTTCATCTAAGCATGAACTATGTTGGTGCTTCCTGCCCCCTACAGGGAAGAGTCGTACTAGACTCTGGAAAAATTCTCGAGGAGTACATAAAAATTTATGGATGACAAAATGACAAGCTTGTATAGTGGTCTCGCCCCGCCCTATACAATATAAAGCAAAGTTTGTATAAGAGTCACCAATGTCAGTATGAATTTGTGACACCTTCCCCAATGTGACTACTCTTATAAACTATTGGATAATGGTTGTATCCGCATAGGAATAAATTTTGCCTCTTTGCCACCAACCCGTTAGGGTACCACGTCAACCCTTCCAAGGAAGGGTTGGAATGAGTGAACTTTTGCTTGAATCAGGGAACAGTCTTGAAAGACACACCATGATAAAAATATCCATATTTTAATCTTAATGCTTAGTACATTACTAATAAAATGAGTGTGGGCAAATAAGACTATGGACTAGTTTATTAAAATTTAATAAACGTACATATCAGATCAACATTTATACAATTTATAAAATGTGGATGATATGCGTTAAAGCATAAAGAAAAACAGTCAACTGAAAATATTGTTTCATCTACTAGGAAACAGATTTGCCACTTCAATTGAATTATTAATAATAATGATATAGTCTGTATACTGTTTATATACACTATTATACAAAATGCTTGGCAGAAGTGTCCGTATTATGCTATAGATTACCGACGTCAATGGAACAGTTTGTAAGGACACTTTCGTGGCCTATCGCACAGTGTGTAGTAACAGACAGTGACTACACGCACACCTTCTTAATTAATCATCCCAAATTAATTACACTGTTCCTCGCAGACTTAAAACAGAAGGTTAAAGAATTCTACCTGCTGCTACCACAGATCTCATAAGTTGCTCCACTTGCTTCGCATAGTGCATAAAGAACGCCTTGGATGACTACCAGCCGGTGTGCAAACAAGGATGTTCAAAGTCCATATACTTAAAGAAATTTTATGGAAGAGGTAACTTTCCTCGGATCATGACTAACGGGTGTACTGTCTGGATCCGTTCTGCAAATAACATGGGTGAATTTCGCCCTTAGTTACAGATAACTTTAAACCCAGGGTTTCTCTTCTGAACAGCTGTCCTCCAATAAAGTCTGAAGTTCTATGAAGATAGACCTTTAGGGACTCCACTGGACATAGAGATGCATCTTCTTTCAGAGGGCAGATTTTCTAGGGACCCCACCTGTTGGTGGGTAGCTTGTTCCTGGTAAGAAACGTTGGGCCTGGAAATAGATTCAGTTCTCCCTCCAAGAACTGGCCCCCAAAGCGAGTACAAACAGAAATATGACTTAAATTCAAAACCTTTAAGCACATTCCTCATTGTTCATTATTTATACACAATGAGGAATCATATCTAATGACCAAGCAAAGGGTCTTTGGAAGCGCTGAAGGGCTAGTTCATTAAGAACGTCGCTAGAAAGGTCGACCTGTAAGGCATATGATATCTGATTTGTCAAGGCAGGCCTGAACAATAGAATTGTGTTGGCTGCTAAACCTTGCTCATGAAGATAAATGAAGAATGATAAATAGGAATCTGTTGGGATTTCTTTCGGTTTCTTCGCCCTGACAAAGGATAGCTTTTTCTTCCCTGAAGCCTCATAATGTCTTCTGTTTCCTCCAAATCCGAATCTTTTTCTCATCGTTAAGGATAGAAAATCATGAGATGTAGGTTTCGTGTTTTCTGTGATGGAGCGAACACAGTCAACTTCTGTACTCGCTGAGACATTGATGGATCCGGTAGCGGTACAAAATTTTAGTCGTAGTTCCAATGCCAGAGGGAACCACACGCTATTTGGCCACCTGTGGGCCACTATTGCTGCTTTCCCTTTGAAGGATCTCAGCTTATCGAGGACATTCAAAAGGAGGTTGTGCGGAGGGAACATCTGTTCCAGTCCAGGGACATAGCGTCCACTGCCTCCGCTAACGGATCCTCGTAAGGGGACACGTAACTATCTATTTTCTTGTTGTCTTTCGTTACAAAGAGGTCTATCTGCAGCTCTGGGACTTGACTCGAGATGAAGGAGAACGATCCTGCGTCAAGGGACCATTCTGACTCTATAGGTGTAAACCTAGATAGAGCGTCCGCTGTCACATTGCGGAACCCTTGAATGTGAACTGCTGACAGGTGCCATTTCTTCCTTTCCGCCAAACGGAATATGGCCAACATCACTTGGTTGATTTGAGGTGACCTCGACCTTTGTCAATTCAGGCATCTCACTACCACCTCACTGTCTAGAACCAGTCTTATGTGGGTCGAGTGGCGAGGAGAAACTTTCTTCAGTGTCAGAAGTACTGCCATGGCTTCTAGAAAGTTGATGTGAAATGACTTGAAAAGATTGGACCAAGCTCCTTGGCCTCTCATCTGATGAGAGACCAAGCTCCTTGGCCTCTCATCTGATGAGAGACCAAGCTCCTTGGCCTCTCATCTGATGAGAGACCAAGCTCCTTGGCCTCTCATCTGATGAGAGACCAAGCTCCTTGGCCTCTCATCTGATGAGAGACCAAGCTCCTTGGCCTCTCATCTGATGAGAGACCAAGCTCCTTGGCCTCTCATCTGATGAGAGACCAAGCTCCTTGGCCTCTCATCTGATGAGAGACCAAGCTCCTTGGCCTCTCATCTGATGAGAGACCAAGCTCCTTGGACTCTCATCTGATGAGAGACCAAGCTCCTTGGACTCTCATCTGATGAGAGTGGCCTCCCCAGCCTTCCTTTGAAGCGTCTGTGAGGATAGTTACTGACGGGGGAGGAGGTTGAAGAAGTATTGATTTCTTCAATTGCTTGGCATTGGACCACGGCTTGAGAAGCGTTCGCAGTTGAGTCGATAGTGGTCTTATTAGATCTCTTCGCGCGTTTAATGCGTATTTTCTCCAGACTCCTGTTGCATCCTTAAGCTGTGCTCTTAGCACTGGATCTGTTATCGAAGCAAACTGTAGAGATCCCAGCACTCTCTCCTGTTCGCGTCTTGATATCCGTTTGGATTTCAATAGTCTCTTGACAGATCCTGCTATTTCTTTCCTCTTCTTACTAGGAATGGAAAGCCGATGTGACTCCAAATTCCAGTGGATTCCCAACCACTGAAATTTTTGGGCTGGAGAAAGAAGAGACTTTTTGATGTTGATCTTGAATCCCAGATGTTCCAGGAACTGGATCACTATCTTAGAAGCTTGCATGCCTTCTGTCCTGGATGCTGCCCACACCAGCCAGTCGTCCAAGTAGGTTACTACTTGGACCCCCTTTAGGCGTAATTGATGGACGGCTGCATTCGCGAGCTTCGTGAAAATCCTTGGGGCTATGTTTAGCCCGAAAGGCATAGCTCTGAAGGCGTAAAGTTTTGTATGTAACTTGAAGCCTAGGTAGGAGAGGTAACGACTAACTGGAACATGCCAATAAGCGTCAGTCAAGTCTATAGAGACAGTATATGCCCTTCTGGGCAGTAGGGTCCTTATGTGCTGAAGCGTGAGCATTCTGAACTTGTAGTTCACTATGAACTTGTTGAGTGGCAACAAGTCTAGAATAACTCTTGAGTTTTTCTGAGTCCATCTTTGGAACACAAAAGAGTCTTCCTTGGAATTTTATGGCCTTAACTTTCCAGATTACTCTTTTGTCTAAGAGTTCTCGGACATATTCTTCCAGAACGGGGGATGAGTGTTGGAAGAATTGAGGAAATTGAGGTGGAGGACTGCTCCAGCTCCAACCTAGTCCATTTTTAATTAGGCTGTGGGCCCAGGGATCGAAGGTCCAGAGATCCCTAAATAGCTGTAGTCTCCCTCCTACTGGAAGTATTTTACTTCTGCTGTTGTGGACCTGAGGCCTTGCCTCCTTGACCGCGTCCTCCCCTGTATCCCCTTCCTCTTGAAGGGCGTCTAGAAGAACCTCTGGCTGTTCCTCTAGCTCTCAAACGAAAGGAAGAAGTCTGCCTTTTGAAGGCTAGGCTAAAAACTGGCGACTGTGTCACCACTTGTTGAGGTACCAGCTGGTACGTGGTTGGAGGTTGTGCCACTATCTGAGGAACCGCGGTCACAGGAAGTAGTTGTTGTTGCTGTCGGTAGGATTTAGCCGGCCGAGATTATGGCCTAGGCCATTTTGTCTTCCTCTTGGGTTGGGGACCCTCATCCGGAGAAGACTTTCTCTTGAGATCTAAGCACCACTTTTTGAGAAGGTTCCTATTCTCTGTGGCGGCCTTGTCTACTACAGTACCTCTTTAACCACTTCATTGGGAAAGAGGTCTTTACCCCAAATATGAGAGGAGATCAGTTTCCTCGGTTCGTGCCTCACCAAACTGGCGTTCAGTAATATCAGCTTCCAACTTCCCGACTGAGAAGGTAAGGTGTACGTCCTTCCAGTCTTCTTGGTCCAAGGGCAAGGTCAGAGATAACGGTTTGCACTCCTCTAAGGTGGGGCATGGTTTCCCTGCCTCCACTGCCTTTAAGGCTGCCTTATACCCCTTTTCCAAGAAGGGAAAGGCTCTGGTAGGAGCGGCCACAAAGGATGGAAGCTTCTTACTCAAGGCAGGCACCTTTGAGTTAGTGAAGCTCGCTAGCAACGTCTGAGCTTTACTATGGTAAAAAACTATGACCTCCTTCGGCTCCGTCTCCTCCTTTGAGGCTGGCTCCTTCCTAAGACGGACATAGCAGTCCGGATAAGAATCTTTGTTGGGCCAAAATTCCACTTTTTCCAGGGGAATTGCTCCCAACTTTTCTGAGATCACGATCTTCCCGGTTGTCATTGGCATGTGTTCGGCATACCTCCAAGGATTGGTATCCGAGCACAAAGGAAGATCCTTCACGCTCAGCCGCTTCTGGGGCCCATGTGATGCTGCAAGTCTACGTATCTCCAGTTTCATTGCAGATTCCTTCTCATCATTCTTCCTTTGAATTTGTTGGATCATCTCAACAATAGAAGAAAGAGTCCTTCCCAGTTCATCTGGGATAGCAGACGATGTAGACAGAATAGGTTCTAGGTCCGGAACCAATGTAACCGACACTTCGTCGATTTCTTCCTCTTCTACTTGAGGAGCCTGGAACAACTCCTCCTCCTGAGTTTCTCCTAGAAGGTCCTTCTCAGTAGAACCTGACACCTCCGACATCCTATCGTCCAATTGGATGTCTTGAAGGGCGGCTGAGACTTCAGAATCTACCGGATTCTGGGCAGTTGGTATCTCCACCCAACGCTGGGGGATGATTGCATCAGCCGATGCTTTAGGGAAAAGGTAGGCCCTCATCTTCTCATTTGGAAGATAGGGACCTGAGGTGTTTTTCTGAAAACCCCTCACCCAGGATCGTAAAGTTTCCCTGGCAGCATCCCTTGACTCTGTTGACTTAGGGTCGTCAAAAGCCTCAGTAATCAGGTTAGAACATAACTGTACGAACCCGAGGGTCCCAATAGCGGATATCACCTCTGGAGGCTGCGCATGCTGCGTGCCTTCTGCAATATTGATGTCCACAGAAGTTCTTAATGAAAACCCCTCACCCAGGATCGTAACTTTTCCCTGGCAGCATCCCTTGACTCCGTTGACTTAGGGTCGTCAAAAGCCTCGTTAATCAGGTTAGAACAAACTGTACAAACCCGAGGGTCCCAATAGCTGAGATCACCTCTGGAGGCTGCGCATGCTGCGTTCCTCCTGCAATATTGATGTCCACAGAAGTTCTTACTGCGGACATTACAGAACACACTCCCGCACTTCGGATGGTCCTCCTGTAAAGAGAAGAAAAATCCACGAGTATCAAGTGAAGGCTTTCACTTATATTGAGACATTTAGCTTATATAGAAAAGCTATAAAAGAAGGAAAGACACATACTTGTATTTCCTGTCCAGTCAATTGCTGAAACCTCCCGAGATATTAAAACCAAGGTTAATTCTATTCTAGAATACCTTATGTAATTTCCTAAACGGAAATTTAAGGTGTAGTTCACACCTTGAGATAAAGTTTTAATATACGGGATAGAAAGAATACAGAAAGAACTTACTTTCTATATATTGTACGGTCTCAACAAAAGGCTGAACAAGATAACATTAAATATGATGAAGAACTTTAGTGTTATCACAAGCTCTGTACAGCAGTTTCTGCTAATGCAGTGTGTACTACACTACGAATACAGAAACTACTGTACATCGCATGCTGTTGTGCCGGATAGCATGCGCCGGTACGTGCCGGCATGCACCGGCATCTACCCCTGTATAGTTCAAAGATATACTATCTTTAACTAATAGGCGGCAGCCCACTGATTCGCGACTGTGTGCCGGCCGGCAATCACTGCCAGCCGACGGCTGAAAACACTAATACCGGGCTGCCAGCCGCTAATCGTAGTGGCCAGCAGATTTTCGGCTGTGTTTCCACTGCCGGCAGGCAAAGGTAATAAAACCCATGCCCACCGACAGTAGCCAAGAACCAGAGAACCTCCACCTGCCCGGCTGTCGGCAGCCAGGTTAGGGGTGCAACACAATAGTCAGAGAAACAGTATGGATGTAAAATTATAAGGCGGAATTGCCATACGACCTTCCATCCAGAAAGAGTAAACTTATGGAAGGGGAGAATGTAGCATTCAAGCTTCCAAAGAATCCATAGCCTGCCGGGCTCTATCGGCAGACATGGAAGGGAGACCAAGGGAGGTCTGGGGTTCACTCTGCAAAGAATAAAGGGTCTCTGCCGGCCAACACGTAGTGCCAGCCAGCAGAGAGCTGAGCCTGTCCTCCATCCTAACCTATACTAGGTATGGAAGTAGGACTGGGGCCAAAAGAAAATAAAAGAATGAGAGGTGGGGAAGGGATAAGGGTCCTATAGACTTCGTTCTAGCAGGAGACACACTCAGTCGTTACGGAAGCTCATCCTAACCAAGAGTTGTCTATTAGGGAGGAAGACTCGCAATACTTGCTATCCTCCTCCCAACCAGAACAAAGTTAGGTGAAGTTATTTCGTCGGGCAACAGAGAAAACTCATTCTCCAGCCCGAGAAAAACACAGGACAGTCTGCTAGGCCACTAGAGGAAGGAATCATCTCTTACAGAGTCCTTCCAACATGGACAAGGGAAGCAAAGCTTCCTGTGTCCGCCCCTAACCTAGCAAAGGAGACTCATTCTCTATGCTAGGAAGAAGCAGACCACAGACTAGAAACTGATGTTCTGCCCTAACCCTCAAAAACAGTCACTCTGGTTATTAGGTCAGGACAGACATATCCTAGAATAGGTATACCTGAATTATTATACAGATAGAACCACTAGGATTAAGCCAAAGGCTTACAGAGGGAGAGAGGGATTGAACTTAGCCT
>NC_090732.1:145345832-145400832 GCF_036898095.1 Palaemon carinicauda
CCACTTGGCAACGAAGAAAGATAAAAGTCAATGACAATTCTTCTGTACTTATACCTGTCGAATTCAGGTATTTTGTACTTAGAATTGAAATCAACCCATCTTCACCATCGTAGCTAATTGGTAGTTTGTTACTTGGCATTCAATTAATGATAAATTTTGCACATTTTTACGTGTTTTTCATATTCAAATAAGCCATATATATTTTTGATACATTAATGTCTGGATTCTCTTAACGACCTTGGGATCAGAGCCCCAGGCGAAATCACACAAAGACAACAGCTTGGCTCCGGCCGGGAATCGAACCCTGGTCGGCAAGCTTGTACAGACAGTGACTAACCCACTTGGCAACGAAGAAAGATAAAAGTCAATGATAATTCTTCTGTACTTATACCTGTCGAATTCAGGTATTTTGTACTTAGAATTGAAATCAACCCATCTTCACCATCGTAGCTAATTGGTAGTTTGTTACTTGGCATTCAATTAATGATAAATTTTGCACATTTTTACGTGTTTTTCATATTCAAATAAGCCATATATATTTTTGATACATTAATGTCTGGATTCTCTTAACGACCTCGGGATCAGAGCCCCAGGCGAAATCACACAAAGACAACAGCTTGGCTCCGGCCGGGAATCGAACCCTGGTCGGCACGCTTGTACAGACAGTGACTAACCCACTTGGCCACGAAGAAAGATAAAAGTCAATGACAATTCTTCTGTACTTATACCTGTCGAATTTTGGTATTTTGTACTTAGAATTGAAATCAACCCATCTTCACCATCGTAGCTAATTGGTAGTTTGTTACTTGGCATTCAATTAATGATAAATTTTGCACATTTTTACGTGTTTTTCATATTCAAATAAGCCATATATATTTTTGATACATTAATGTCTGGATTCTCTTAACGACCTCGGGATCAGAGCCCCAGGCGAAATCACACAAAGACAAGAGCTTGGCTCCGGCCGGGAATCAAACCCTGGTCGGCACGCTTGTACAGACAGTGACTAACCCACTTGGCCACGAAGAAAGATAAAAGTCAATGACAATTCTTCTGTACTTATACCTGTCGAATTTTGGTATTTTGTACTTAGAATTGAAATCAACCCATCTTCACCATCGTAGCTAATTGGTAGTTTGTTACTTGGCATTCAATTAATGATAAATTTTGCACATTTTTACGTGTTTTTCATATTCAAATAAGCCATATATATTTTTGATACA
Organism: Palaemon carinicauda; assembly: GCF_036898095.1. Lineage (NCBI taxonomy): Eukaryota > Metazoa > Arthropoda > Malacostraca > Decapoda > Palaemonidae > Palaemon > Palaemon carinicauda. Next base: position 145,347,056 of record NC_090732.1, read on the forward strand.
TTAATGTCTGGATTCTCTTAACGACCTCGGGATCAGAGCCCCAGGCGAAATCACACAAAGACAAGAGCTTGGCTCCGGCCGGGAATCAAACCCTGGTCGGCAAGCTTGTACAGACAGTGACTAACCCACTTGGCAACGAAGAAAGATAAAAGTCAATGACAATTCTTCTGTACTTATACCTGTCGAATTCTGGTATTTTGTACTTAGAATTGAAATCAACCCATCTTCACCATCGTAGCTAATTGGTAGTTTGTTACTTGGCATTCAATTAATGATAAATTTTGCACATTTTTACGTGTTTTTCATATTCAAATAAGCCATATATATTTTTGATACATTAATGTCTGGATTCTCTTAACGACCTCGGGATCAGAGCCCCAGGCGAAATCACACAAAGACAAGAGCTTGGCTCCGGCCGGGAATCGAACCCTGGTCGGCAAGCTTGTACAGACAGTGACTAACCCACTTGGCCACGAAGAAAGATAAAAGTCAATGACAATTCTTCTGTACTTATACCTGTCGAATTCAGGTATTTTGTACTTAGAATTGAAATCAACCCATCTTCACCATCGTAACTAATTGGTAGTTTGTTACTTGGCATTCAATTAATGATAAATTTTGCACATTTTTACGTGTTTTTCATATTCAAATAAGCCATATATATTTTTGATACATTAATGTCTGGATTCTCTTAACGACCTCGGGATCAGAGCCCCAGGCGAAATCACACAAAGACAAGAGCTTGGCTCCGGCCGGGAATCGAACCCTGGTCGGCAAGATTGTACAGACAGTGACTAACCCACTTGGCCACGAAGAAAGATAAAAGTCAATGACAATTCTTCTGTACTTATACCTGTCGAATTCTGGTATTTTGTACTTAGAATTGAAATCAACCCATCTTCACCATCGTAGCTAATTGGTAGTTTGTTACTTGGCATTCAATTAATGATAAATTTTGCACATTTTTACGTGTTTTTCATATTCAAATAAGCCATATATATTTTTGATACATTAATGTCTGGATTCTCTTAACGACCTCGGGATCAGAGCCCCAGGCGAAATCACACAAAGACAAGAGCTTGGCTCCGGCCGGGAATCGAACCCTGGTCGGCAAGCTTGTACAGACAGTGACTAACCCACTTGGCCACGAAGAAAGATAAAAGTCAATGACAATTCTTCTGTACTTATACCTGTCGAATTCTGGTATTTTGTACTTAGAATTGAAATCAACCCATCTTCACCATCGTAGCTAATTGGTAGTTTGTTACTTGGCATTCAATTAATGATAAATTTTGCACATTTTTACGTGTTTTTCATATTCAAATAAGCCATATATATTTTTGATACATTAATGTCTGGATTCTCTTAACGACCTCGGGATCAGAGCCCCAGGCGAAATCACACAAAGACAAGAGCTTGGCTCCGGCCGGGAATCGAACCCTGGTCGGCAAGATTGTACAGACAGTGACTAACCCACTTGGCCACGAAGAAAGATAAAAGTCAATGACAATTCTTCTGTACTTATACCTGTCGAATTCTGGTATTTTGTACTTAGAATTGAAATCAACCCATCTTCACCATCGTAGCTAATTGGTAGTTTGTTACTTGGCATTCAATTAATGATTAATTTTGCACATTTTTACGTGTTTTTCATATTCAAATAAGCCATATATATTTTTGATACATTAATGTCTGGATTCTCTTAACGACCTCGGGATCAGAGCCCCAGGCGAAATCACACAAAGACAAGAGCTTGGCTCCGGCTGGGAATCGAACCCTGGTCGGCAAGATTGTACAGACAGTGACTAACCCACTTGGCCACGAAGAAAGATAAAAGTCAATGACAATTCTTCTGTACTTATACCTGTCGAATTCTGGTATTTTGTACTTAGAATTGAAATCAACCCATCTTCACCATCGTAGCTAATTGGTAGTTTGTTACTTGGCATTCAATTAATGATAAATTTTGCACATTTTTACGTGTTTTTCATATTCAAATAAGCCATATATATTTTTGATACATTAATGTCTGGATTCTCTTAACGACCTCGGGATCAGAGCCCCAGGCGAAATCACACAAAGACAAGAGCTTGGCTCCGGCCGGGAATCGAACCCTGGTCGGCAAGATTGTACAGACAGTGACTAACCCACTTGGCCACGAAGAAAGATAAAAGTCAATGACAATTCTTCTGTACTTATACCTGTCGAATTCTGGTATTTTGTACTTAGAATTGAAATCAACCCATCTTCACCATCGTAGCTAATTGGTAGTTTGTTACTTGGCATTCAATTAATGATAAATTTTGCACATTTTTACGTGTTTTTCATATTCAAATAAGCCATATATATTTTTGATACATTAATGTCTGGATTCTCTTAACGACCTCGGGATCAGAGCCCCAGGCGAAATCACACAAAGACAAGAGCTTGGCTCCGGCCGGGAATCGAACCCTGGTCGGCAAGCTTGTACAGACAGTGACTAACCCACTTGGCCACGAAGAAAGATAAAAGTCAATGACAATTCTTCTGTACTTATACCTGTCGAATTCTGGTATTTTGTACTTAGAATTGAAATCAACCCATCTTCACCATCGTAGCTAATTGGTAGTTTGTTACTTGGCATTCAATTAATGATAAATTTTGCACATTTTTACGTGTTTTTCATATTCAAATAAGCCATATATATTTTTGATACATTAATGTCTGGATTCTCTTAACGACCTCGGGATCAGAGCCCCAGGCGAAATCACACAAAGACAAGAGCTTGGCTCCGGCCGGGAATCGAACCCTGGTCGGCAAGATTGTACAGACAGTGACTAACCCACTTGGCCACGAAGAAAGATAAAAGTCAATGACAATTCTTCTGTACTTATACCTGTCGAATTCTGGTATTTTGTACTTAGAATTGAAATCAACCCATCTTCACCATCGTAGCTAATTGGTAGTTTGTTACTTGGCATTCAATTAATGATTAATTTTGCACATTTTTACGTGTTTTTCATATTCAAATAAGCCATATATATTTTTGATACATTAATGTCTGGATTCTCTTAACGACCTCGGGATCAGAGCCCCAGGCGAAATCACACAAAGACAAGAGCTTGGCTCCGGCCGGGAATCGAACCCTGGTCGGCAAGATTGTACAGACAGTGACTAACCCACTTGGCCACGAAGAAAGATAAAAGTCAATGACAATTCTTCTGTACTTATACCTGTCGAATTCTGGTATTTTGTACTTAGAATTGAAATCAACCCATCTTCACCATCGTAGCTAATTGGTAGTTTGTTACTTGGCATTCAATTAATGATAAATTTTGCACATTTTTACGTGTTTTCATATTCAAATAAGCCATATATATTTTTGATACATTAATGTCTGGATTCTCTTAACGACCTCGGGATCAGAGCCCCAGGCGAAATCACACAAAGATAAGAGCTTGGCTCCGGCCGGGAATCGAACCCTAGTCGGCAAGATTGTACAGACAGTGACTAACCCACTTGGCAACGAAGAAAGATAAAAGTCAATGACAATTCTTCTGTACTTATACCTGTCGAATTCTGGTATTTTGTACTTAGAATTGAAATCAACCCATCTTCACCATCGTAGCTAATTGGTAGTTTGTTACTTGGCATTCAATTAATGATAAATTTTGCCCATTTTTACGTGTTTTTCATATTCAAATAAGCCATATATATTTTTGATACATTAATGTCTGGATTCTCTTAACGACCTTGGGATCAGAGCCCCAGGCGAAATCACACAAAGACAAGAGCTTGGCTCCGGCCGGGAATCGAACCCTGGTCGGCAAGCTTGTACAGACAGTGACTAACCCACTTGGCAACGAAGAAAGATAAAAGTCAATGACAATTCTTCTGTACTTATACCTGTCGAATTCAGGTATTTTGTACTTAGAATTGAAATCAACCCATCTTCACCATCGTAGCTAATTGGTAGTTTGTTACTTGGCATTCAATTAATGATAAATTTTGCACATTTTTACGTGTTTTTCATATTCAAATAAGCCATATATATTTTTGATACATTAATGTCTGGATTCTCTTAACGACCTCGGGATCAGAGCCCCAGGCGAAATCACACAAAGACAAGAGCTTGGCTCCGGCCGGGAATCGAACCCTGGTCGGCACGCTTGTACAGACAGTGACTAACCCACTTGGCCACGAAGAAAGATAAAAGTCAATGACAATTCTTCTGTACTTATACCTGTCGAATTTTGGTATTTTGTACTTAGAATTGAAATCAACCCATCTTCACCATCGTAGCTAATTGGTAGTTTGTTACTTGGCATTCAATTAATGATAAATTTTGCACATTTTTACGTGTTTTTCATATTCAAATAAGCCATATATATTTTTGATACATTAATGTCTGGATTCTCTTAACGACCTCGGGATCAGAGCCCCAGGCGAAATCACACAAAGACAAGAGCTTGGCTCCGGCCGGGAATCGAACCCTGGTCGGCAAGATTGTACAGACAGTGACTAACCCACTTGGCGACGAAGATAGATAAAAGTCAATGACAATTCTTCTGTACTTATACCTGTCGAATTCAGGTATTTTGTACTTAGAATTGAAATCAACCCATCTTCACCATCGTAGCTAATTGGTAGTTTGTTACTTGGCATTCAATTAATGATAAATTTTGCACATTTTTACGTGTTTTTCATATTCAAATAAGCCATATATATTTTTGATACATTAATGTCTGGATTCTCTTAACGACCTCGGGATCAGAGCCCCAGGCGAAATCACACAAAGACAAGAGCTTGGCTCCGGCCGGGAATCGAACTCTGGTCGGCAAGCTTGTACAGACAGTGACTAACCCACTTGGCCACGAAGAAAGATAAAAGTCAATGACAATTCTTCTGTACTTATACCTGTCGAATTCTGGTATTTTGTACTTAGAATTGAAATCAACCCATCTTCACCATCGTAGCTAATTGGTAGTTTGTTACTTGGCATTCAATTAATGATAAATTTTGCACATTTTTACGTGTTTTTCATATTCAAATAAGCCATATATATTTTTGATACATTAATGTCTGGATTCTCTTAACGACCTCGGGATCAGAGCCCCAGGCGAAATCACACAAAGACAACAGCTTGGCTCCGGCCGGGAATCGAACCCTGGTCGGCAAGATTGTACAGACAGTGACTAACCCACTTGGCCACGAAGAAAGATAAAAGTCAATGACAATTCTTCTGTACTTATACCTGTCGAATTCTGGTATTTTGTACTTAGAATTGAAATCAACCCATCTTCACCATCGTAGCTAATTGGTAGTTTGTTACTTGGCATTCAATTAATGATAAATTTTGCACATTTTTACGTGTTTTTCATATTCAAATAAGCCATATATATTTTTGATACATTAATGTCTGGATTCTCTTAACGACCTCGGGATCAGAGCCCCAGGCGAAATCACACAAAGACAAGAGCTTGGCTCCGGCCGGGAATCGAACCCTGGTCGGCAAGCTTGTACAGACAGTGACTAACCCACTTGGCCACGAAGAAAGATAAAAGTCAATGACAATTCTTCTGTACTTATACCTGTCGAATTCTGGTATTTTGTACTTAGAATTGAAATCAACCCATCTTCACCATCGTAGCTAATTGGTAGTTTGTTACTTGGCATTCAATTAATGATAAATTTTGCACATTTTTACGTGTTTTTCATATTCAAATAAGCCATATATATTTTTGATACATTAATGTCTGGATTCTCTTAACGACCTCGGGATCAGAGCCCCAGGCGAAATCACACAAAGACAAGAGCTTGGCTCCGGCCGGGAATCGAACCCTGGTCGGCAAGCTTGTACAGACAGTGACTAACCCACTTGGCCACGAAGAAAGATAAAAGTCAATGACAATTCTTCTGTACTTATACCTGTCGAATTCAGGTATTTTGTACTTAGAATTGAAATCAACCCATCTTCACCATCGTAGCTAATTGGTAGTTTGTTACTTGGCATTCAATTAATGATAAATTTTGCACATTTTTACGTGTTTTTCATATTCAAATAAGCCATATATATTTTTGATACATTAATGTCTGGATTCTCTTAACGACCTCGGGATCAGAGCCCCAGGCGAAATCACACAAAGACAAGAGCTTGGCTCCGGCCGGGAATCGAACCCTGGTCGGCAAGCTTGTACAGACAGTGACTAACCCACTTGGCCACGAAGAAAGATAAAAGTCAATGACAATTCTTCTGTACTTATACCTGTCGAATTCAGGTATTTTGTACTTAGAATTGAAATCAACCCATCTTCACCATCGTAGCTAATTGGTAGTTTGTTACTTGGCATTCAATTAATGATAAATTTTGCACATTTTTACGTGTTTTTCATATTCAAATAAGCCATATATATTTTTGATACATTAATGTCTGGATTCTCTTAACGACCTCGGGATCAGAGCCCCAGGCGAAATCACACAAAGACAACAGCTTGGCTCCGGCCGGGAATCGAACCCTGGTCGGCAAGCTTGTACAGACAGTGACTAACCCACTTGGCGACGAAGATATATAAAAGTCAATGACAATTCTTCTGTACTTATACCTGTCGAATTCAGGTATTTTGTACTTAGAATTGAAATCAACCCATCTTCACCATCGTAGCTAATTGGTAGTTTGTTACTTGGCATTCAATTAATGATATATTTTGCACATTTTTACGTGTTTTTCATATTCAAATAAGCCATATATATTTTTGATACATTAATGTCTGGATTCTCTTAACGACCTCGGGATCAGAGCCCCAGGCGAAATCACACAAAGACAAGAGCTTGGCTCCGGCCGGGAATCGAACCCTGGTCGGCACGCTTGTACAGACAGTGACTAACCCACTTGGCCACGAAGAAAGATAAAAGTCAATGACAATTCTTCTGTACTTATACCTGTCGAATTCTGGTATTTTGTACTTAGAATTGAAATCAACCCATCTTCACCATCGTAGCTAATTGGTAGTTTGTTACTTGGCATTCAATTAATGATAAATTTTGCACATTTTTACGTGTTTTTCATATTCAAATAAGCCATATATATTTTTGATACATTAATGTCTGGATTCTCTTAACGACCTCGGGATCAGAGCCCCAGGCGAAATCACACAAAGACAAGAGCTTGGCTCCGGCCGGGAATCGAACCCTGGTCGGCAAGATTGTACAGACAGTGACTAACCCACTTGGCGACGAAGATAGATAAAAGTCAATGACAATTCTTCTGTACTTATACCTGTCGAATTCAGGTATTTTGTACTTAGAATTGAAATCAACCCATCTTCACCATCGTAGCTAATTGGTAGTTTGTTACTTGGCATTCAATTAATGATAAATTTTGCACATTTTTACGTGTTTTTCATATTCAAATAAGCCATATATATTTTTGATACATTAATGTCTGGATTCTCTTAACGACCTCGGGATCAGAGCCCCAGGCGAAATCACACAAAGACAAGAGCTTGGCTCCGGCCGGGAATCGAACTCTGGTCGGCAAGCTTGTACAGACAGTGACTAACCCACTTGGCCACGAAGAAAGATAAAAGTCAATGACAATTCTTCTGTACTTATACCTGTCGAATTCTGGTATTTTGTACTTAGAATTGAAATCAACCCATCTTCACCATCGTAGCTAATTGGTAGTTTGTTACTTGGCATTCAATTAATGATAAATTTTGCACATTTTTACGTGTTTTTCATATTCAAATAAGCCATATATATTTTTGATACATTAATGTCTGGATTCTCTTAACGACCTCGGGATCAGAGCCCCAGGCGAAATCACACAAAGACAACAGCTTGGCTCCGGCCGGGAATCGAACCCTGGTCGGCAAGATTGTTCAGACAGTGACTAACCCACTTGGCCACGAAGAAAGATAAAAGTCAATGACAATTCTTCTGTACTTATACCTGTCGAATTCTGGTATTTTGTACTTAGAATTGAAATCAACCCATCTTCACCATCGTAGCTAATTGGTAGTTTGTTACTTGGCATTCAATTAATGATAAATTTTGCACATTTTTACGTGTTTTTCATATTCAAATAAGCCATATATATTTTTGATACATTAATGTCTGGATTCTCTTAACGACCTCGGGATCAGAGCCCCAGGCGAAATCACACAAAGACAAGAGCTTGGCTCCGGCCGGGAATCGAACCCTGGTCGGCAAGCTTGTACAGACAGTGACTAACCCACTTGGCCACGAAGAAAGATAAAAGTCAATGACAATTCTTCTGTACTTATACCTGTCGAATTCTGGTATTTTGTACTTAGAATTGAAATCAACCCATCTTCACCATCGTAGCTAATTGGTAGTTTGTTACTTGGCATTCAATTAATGATAAATTTTGCACATTTTTACGTGTTTTTCATATTCAAATAAGCCATATATATTTTTGATACATTAATGTCTGGATTCTCTTAACGACCTCGGGATCAGAGCCCCAGGCGAAATCACACAAAGACAACAGCTTGGCTCCGGCCGGGAATCGAACCCTGGTCGGCAAGCTTGTACAGACAGTGACTAACCCACTTGGCCACGAAGAAAGATAAAAGTCAATGACAATTCTTCTGTACTTATACCTGTCGAATTCAGGTATTTTGTACTTAGAATTGAAATCAACCCATCTTCACCATCGTAGCTAATTGGTAGTTTGTTACTTGGCATTCAATTAATGATAAATTTTGCACATTTTTACGTGTTTTTCATATTCAAATAAGCCATATATATTTTTGATACATTAATGTCTGGATTCTCTTAACGACCTCGGGATCAGAGCCCCAGGCGAAATCACACAAAGACAAGAGCTTGGCTCCGGCCGGGAATCGAACCCTGGTCGGCAAGCTTGTACAGACAGTGACTAACCCACTTGGCCACGAAGAAAGATAAAAGTCAATGACAATTCTTCTGTACTTATACCTGTCGAATTCAGGTATTTTGTACTTAGAATTGAAATCAACCCATCTTCACCATCGTAGCTAATTGGTAGTTTGTTACTTGGCATTCAATTAATGATAAATTTTGCACATTTTTACGTGTTTTTCATATTCAAATAAGCCATATATATTTTTGATACATTAATGTCTGGATTCTCTTAACGACCTCGGGATCAGAGCCCCAGGCGAAATCACACAAAGACAACAGCTTGGCTCCGGCCGGGAATCGAACCCTGGTCGGCAAGCTTGTACAGACAGTGACTAACCCACTTGGCGACGAAGATAGATAAAAGTCAATGACAATTCTTCTGTACTTATACCTGTCGAATTCAGGTATTTTGTACTTAGAATTGAAATCAACCCATCTTCACCATCGTAGCTAATTGGTAGTTTGTTACTTGGCATTCAATTAATGATAAATTTTGCACATTTTTACGTGTTTTTCATATTCAAATAAGCCATATATATTTTTGATACATTAATGTCTGGATTCTCTTAACGACCTCGGGATCAGAGCCCCAGGCGAAATCACACAAAGACAAGAGCTTGGCTCCGGCCGGGAATCGAACCCTGGTCGGCAAGCTTGTACAGACAGTGACTAACCCACTTGGCCACGAAGAAAGATAAAAGTCAATGACAATTCTTCTGTACTTATACCTGTCGAATTCTGGTATTTTGTACTTAGAATTGAAATCAACCCATCTTCACCATCGTAGCTAATTGGTAGTTTGTTACTTGGCATTCAATTAATGATAAATTTTGCACATTTTTACGTGTTTTTCATATTCAAATAAGCCATATATATTTTTGATACATTAATGTCTGGATTCTCTTAAAGACCTCGGGATCAGAGCCCCCGGCGAAATCACACAAAGACAAGAGCTTGGCTCCGGCCGGGAATCGAACCCTGGTCGGCAAGCTTGTACAGACAGTGACTAACCCACTTGGCCACGAAGAAAGATAAAAGTCAATGACAATTCTTCTGTACTTATACCTGTCGAATTCAGGTATTTTGTACTTAGAATTGAAATCAACCCATCTTCACCATCGTAGCTAATTGGTAGTTTGTTACTTGGCATTCAATTAATGATAAATTTTGCACATTTTTACGTGTTTTTCATATTCAAATAAGCCATATATATTTTTGATACATTAATGTCTGGATTCTCTTAACGACCTCGGGATCAGAGCCCCAGGCGAAATCACACAAAGACAACAGCTTGGCTCCGGCCGGGAATCGAACCCTGGTCGGCAAGATTGTACAGACAGTGACTAACCCACTTGGCCACGAAGAAAGATAAAAGTCAATGACAATTCTTCTGTACTTATACCTGTCGAATTCTGGTATTTTGTACTTAGAATTGAAATCAACCCATCTTCACCATCGTAGCTAATTGGTAGTTTGTTACTTGGCATTCAATTAATGATAAATTTTGCACATTTTTACGTGTTTTTCATATTCAAATAAGCCATATATATTTTTGATACATTAATGTCTGGATTCTCTTAACGACCTCGGGATCAGAGCCCCAGGCGAAATCACACAAAGACAAGAGCTTGGCTCCGGCCGGGAATCGAACCCTGGTCGGCAAGCTTGTACAGACAGTGACTAACCCACTTGGCCACGAAGAAAGATAAAAGTCAATGACAATTCTTCTGTACTTATACCTGTCGAATTCAGGTATTTTGTACTTAGAATTGAAATCAACCCATCTTCACCATCGTAGCTAATTGGTAGTTTGTTACTTGGCATTCAATTAATGATAAATTTTGCACATTTTTACGTGTTTTTCATATTCAAATAAGCCATATATATTTTTGATACATTAATGTCTGGATTCTCTTAACGACCTCGGGATCAGAGCCCCAGGCGAAATCACACAAAGACAAGAGCTTGGCTCCGGCCGGGAATCGAACCCTGGTCGGCAAGCTTGTACAGACAGTGACTAACCCACTTGGCCACGAAGAAAGATAAAAGTCAATGACAATTCTTCTGTACTTATACCTGTCGAATTCAGGTATTTTGTACTTAGAATTGAAATCAACCCATCTTCAAAATCGTAGCTAATTGGTAGTTTGTTACTTGGCATTCAATTAATGATAAATTTTGCACATTTTTACGTGTTTTTCATATTCAAATAAGCCATATATATTTTTGATACATTAATGTCTGGATTCTCTTAACGACCTCGGGATCAGAGCCCCAGGCGAAATCACACAAAGACAACAGCTTGGCTCCGGCCGGGAATCGAACCCTGGTCGGCAAGCTTGTACAGACAGTGACTAACCCACTTGGCGACGAAGATAGATAAAAGTCAATGACAATTCTTCTGTACTTATACCTGTCGAATTCAGGTATTTTGTACTTAGAATTGAAATCAACCCATCTTCACCATCGTAGCTAATTGGTAGTTTGTTACTTGGCATTCAATTAATGATAAATTTTGCACATTTTTACGTGTTTTTCATATTCAAATAAGCCATATATATTTTTGATACATTAATGTCTGGATTCTCTTAACGACCTCGGGATCAGAGCCCCAGGCGAAATCACACAAAGACAAGAGCTTGGCTCCGGCCGGGAATCGAACCCTGGTCGGCAAGATTGTACAGACAGTGACTAACCCACTTGGCCACGAAGAAAGATAAAAGTCAATGACAATTCTTCTGTACTTATACCTGTCGAATTCTGGTATTTTGTACTTAGAATTGAAATCAACCCATCTTCACCATCGTAGCTAATTGGTAGTTTGTTACTTGGCATTCAATTAATGATAAATTTTGCACATTTTTACGTGTTTTTCATATTCAAATAAGCCATATATATTTTTGATACATTAATGTCTGGATTCTCTTAAAGACCTCGGGATCAGAGCCCCCGGCGAAATCACACAAAGACAAGAGCTTGGCTCCGGCCGGGAATCGAACCCTGGTCGGCAAGCTTGTACAGACAGTGACTAACCCACTTGGCCACGAAGAAAGATAAAAGTCAATGACAATTCTTCTGTACTTATACCTGTCGAATTCAGGTATTTTGTACTTAGAATTGAAATCAACCCATCTTCACCATCGTAGCTAATTGGTAGTTTGTTACTTGGCATTCAATTAATGATAAATTTTGCACATTTTTACGTGTTTTTCATATTCAAATAAGCCATATATATTTTTGATACATTAATGTCTGGATTCTCTTAACGACCTCGGGATCAGAGCCCCAGGCGAAATCACACAAAGACAACAGCTTGGCTCCGGCCGGGAATCGAACCCTGGTCGGCAAGATTGTACAGACAGTGACTAACCCACTTGGCCACGAAGAAAGATAAAAGTCAATGACAATTCTTCTGTACTTATACCTGTCGAATTCTGGTATTTTGTACTTAGAATTGAAATCAACCCATCTTCACCATCGTAGCTAATTGGTAGTTTGTTACTTGGCATTCAATTAATGATAAATTTTGCACATTTTTACGTGTTTTTCATATTCAAATAAGCCATATATATTTTTGATACATTAATGTCTGGATTCTCTTAACGACCTCGGGATCAGAGCCCCAGGCGAAATCACACAAAGACAAGAGCTTGGCTCCGGCCGGGAATCGAACCCTGGTCGGCAAGCTTGTACAGACAGTGACTAACCCACTTGGCCACGAAGAAAGATAAAAGTCAATGACAATTCTTCTGTACTTATACCTGTCGAATTCTGGTATTTTGTACTTAGAATTGAAATCAACCCATCTTCACCATCGTAGCTAATTGGTAGTTTGTTACTTGGCATTCAATTAATGATAAATTTTGCACATTTTTACGTGTTTTTCATATTCAAATAAGCCATATATATTTTTGATACATTAATGTCTGGATTCTCTTAACGACCTCGGGATCAGAGCCCCAGGCGAAATCACACAAAGACAAGAGCTTGGCTCCGGCCGGGAATCGAACCCTGGTCGGCAAGATTGTACAGACAGTGACTAACCCACTTGGCCACGAAGAAAGATAAAAGTCAATGACAATTCTTTTGTACTTATACCTGTCGAATTCTGGTATTTTGTACTTAGAATTGAAATCAACCCATCTTCACCATCGTAGCTAATTGGTAGTTTGTTACTTGGCATTCAATTAATGATTAATTTTGCACATTTTTACGTGTTTTTCATATTCAAATAAGCCATATATATTTTTGATACATTAATGGCTGGATTCTCTTAACGACCTCGGGATCAGAGCCCCAGGCGAAATCACACAAAGACAAGAGCTTGGCTCCGGCTGGGAATCGAACCCTGGTCGGCAAGATTGTACAGACAGTGACTAACCCACTTGGCCACGAAGAAAGATAAAAGTCAATGACAATTCTTCTGTACTTATACCTGTCGAATTCAGGTATTTTGTACTTAGAATTGAAATCAACCCATCTTCACCATCGTAGCTAATTGGTAGTTTGTTACTTGGCATTCAATTAATGATAAATTTTGCACATTTTTACGTGTTTTTCATATTCAAATAAGCCATATATATTTTTGATACATTAATGTCTGGATTCTCTTAACGACCTCGGGATCAGAGCCCCAGGCGAAATCACACAAAGATAAGAGCTTGGCTCCGGCCGGGAATCGAACCCTAGTCGGCACGATTGTACAGACAGTGACTAACCCACTTGGCCACGAAGAAAGATAAAAGTCAATGACAATTCTTCTGTACTTATACCTGTCGAATTCAGGTATTTTGTACTTAGAATTGAAATCAACCCATCTTCACCATCGTAGCTAATTGGTAGTTTGTTACTTGGCATTCAATTAATGATAAATTTTGCACATTTTTACGTGTTTTTCATATTCAAATAAGCCATATATATTTTTGATACATTAATGTCTGGATTCTCTTAACGACCTCGGGATCAGAGCCCCAGGCGAAATCACACAAAGACAAGAGCTTGGCTCCGGCCGGGAATCGAACCCTGGTCGGCAAGCTTGTACAGACAGTGACTAACCCACTTGGCCACGAAGAAAGATAAAAGTCAATGACAATTCTTCTGTACTTATACCTGTCGAATTCAGGTATTTTGTACTTAGAATTGAAATCAACCCATCTTCACCATCGTAGCTAATTGGTAGTTTGTTACTTGGCATTCAATTAATGATAAATTTTGCACATTTTTACGTGTTTTTCATATTCAAATAAGCCATATATATTTTTGATACATTAATGTCTGGATTCTCCTAATGACCTCGGGATCAGAGCCCCAGGCGAAATCACACAAAGACAACAGCTTGGCTCCGGCCGGGAATCGAACCCTGGTCGGCACGCTTGTACAGACAGTGACTAACCCACTTGGCCACGAAGAAAGATAAAAGTCAATGACAATTCTTCTGTACTTATACCTGTCGAATTTTGGTATTTTGTACTTAGAATTGAAATCAACCCATCTTCACCATCGTAGCTAATTGGTAGTTTGTTACTTGGCATTCAATTAATGATAAATTTTGCACATTTTTACGTGTTTTTCATATTCAAATAAGCCATATATATTTTTGATACATTAATGTCTGGATTCTCTTAACGACCTCGGGATCAGAGCCCCAGGCGAAATCACACAAAGACAACAGCTTGGCTCCGGCCGGGAATCGAACCCTGGTCGGCAAGATTGTACAGACAGTGACTAACCCACTTGGCGACGAAGATAGATAAAAGTCAATGACAATTCTTCTGTACTTATACCTGTCGAATTCAGGTATTTTGTACTTAGAATTAAAATCAACCCATCTTCACCATCGTAGCTAATTGGTAGTTTGTTACTTGGCATTCAATTAATGATAAATTTTGCACATTTTTACGTGTTTTTCATATTCAAATAAGCCATATATATTTTTGATACATTAATGTCTGGATTATCTTAACGACCTCGGGATCAGAGCCCCAGGCGAAATCACACAAAGACAAGAGCTTGGCTCCGGCCGGGAATCGAACCCTGGTCGGCAAGCTTGTACAGACAGTGACTAACCCACTTGGCCACGAAGAAAGATAAAAGTCAATGACAATTCTTCTGTACTTATACCTGTCGAATTCTGGTATTTTGTACTTAGAATTGAAATCAACCCATCTTCACCATCGTAGCTAATTGGTAGTTTGTTACTTGGCATTCAATTAATGATAAATTTTGCACATTTTTACGTGTTTTTCATATTCAAATAAGCCATATATATTTTTGATACATTAATGTCTGGATTCTCTTAACGACCTCGGGATCAGAGCCCCAGGCGAAATCACACAAAGACAAGAGCTTGGCTCCGGCCGGGAATCGAACCCTGGTCGGCAAGATTGTACAGACAGTGACTAACCCACTTGGCCACGAAGAAAGATAAAAGTCAATGACAATTCTTCTGTACTTATACCTGTCGAATTCTGGTATTTTGTACTTAGAATTGAAATCAACCCATCTTCACCATCGTAGCTAATTGGTAGTTTGTTACTTGGCATTCAATTAATGATAAATTTTGCACATTTTTACGTGTTTTTCATATTCAAATAAGCCATATATATTTTTGATACATTAATGTCTGGATTCTCTTAACGACCTCGGGATCAGAGCCCCAGGCGAAATCACACAAAGACAAGAGCTTGGCTCCGGCCGGGAATCGAACCCTGGTCGGCAAGCTTGTACAGACAGTGACTAACCCACTTGGCAACGAAGAAAGATAAAAGTCAATGACAATTCTTCTGTACTTATACCTGTCGAATTCAGGTATTTTGTACTTAGAATTGAAATCAACCCATCTTCACCATCGTAGCTAATTGGTAGTTTGTTACTTGGCATTCAATTAATGATAAATTTTGCACATTTTTACGTGTTTTTCATATTCAAATAAGCCATATATATTTTTGATACATTAATGTCTGGATTCTCTTAACGACCTCGGGATCAGAGCCCCAGGCGAAATCACACAAAGACAAGAGCTTGGCTCCGGCCGGGAATCGAACCCTGGTCGGCAAGCTTGTACAGACAGTGACTAACCCACTTGGCCACGAAGAAAGATAAAAGTCAATGACAATTCTTCTGTACTTATACCTGTCGAATTCTGGTATTTTGTACTTAGAATTGAAATCAACCCATCTTCACCATCGTAGCTAATTGGTAGTTTGTTACTTGGCATTCAATTAATGATAAATTTTGCACATTTTTACGTGTTTTTCATATTCAAATAAGCCATATATATTTTTGATACATTAATGTCTGGATTCTCTTAACGACCTTGGGATCAGAGCCCCAGGGGAAATCACACAAAGACAAGAGCTTGGCTCCGGTCGGGAATCGAACCCTGGTCGGCAAGCTTGTACAGACAGTGACTAACCCACTTGGCCACGAAGAAAGATAAAAGTCAATGACAATTCTTCTGTACAGAGGAGAATCTGTAAAGAATAGGCCAGACTATTTGGTGTCTGTGTAGGTAAAGGGAAAGAATCGTAACCACAGAGAAGGGTCCTATTTAGTACTGTCTGGCCAGTCAAAGGACTCCATAAATCTCTAGCGCAAATAGAAATGCACCTAACCAAGCTAAAAATTGAACTTGTCCCCTAAATTAAGAGGGAAGACTTATTTTCATCTGCCCTAATCAATGAAACTGCATTTTTCTTTGTAATCGAAGTCAACTAATCTCCGCAATGTTAGCTGATTGCCAAGTTCATAATACGAGGCTATGGTAGATTCTTCATTATTCTTAAATATCTCAATATCTCAATACTTTATATGAAATTAACATTAACTTTGGAAATACTCATAACGTGAGAGAGAGAGAGAGAGAGAGAGAGAGAGAGAGAGAGAGAGAGAGAGAGAGAGAGATTCATTAAACAAGCCAAAGATTATGCTTCCATAATGCAGAATCTCTAATAGGATAATAAGATAACTGGCGTCGTGTTTGTACCGAATTGACATCATTAGTATTCATGTCTCATATTCTAGCAAGTGGTTGCAATTCCACCTGCCTTTGAGGAAGTAGGAAGAGCTTCGTAATAATCAATGGCAATTTATGAAGCAAGAAGAGTTCAGTAATTAATAAGGAATTCCATTTGATGTAGGAAGATTTCGGTAATTATTTATGATTATTTGAGGCTATAACAACTTACAAAATAATATGTATTTGGGAATGCATTATCATAAACAAGGTTGGAGTGTCAATTATTCATGACAGTATGATCAAGAAGGATGACTTGGGTACTAATGAATTTTTTTTCTTTTTTTCTGGAAGTAAATAACCCGATTTTCAATTAATGTAAATCAGAGATGTTCGAAAAGTTAAGTATAAATAGCAAATATAAAAGCAAGTGTCTGGTCATAATTTCTTTACAGTCACTCCTCAGCTCTCCCCATCTCTGATAAGGGGAGAGGGAGTAAGAATGCCCAAGGGGAGAGGGCGTAATCATACCCAAGGGAAGAGGGAGTAATCATACCCTTGTGAGGAGAGTATACCCGAGTACAATTATTTAGCAGGCATTTTTGACGGGTCGCGTACACTAGTTTTAAATCTTCAAAAGATATTTCCATACTCTTATATCAGAGTGATATTATGGATACGTATACAGTAATACCAAAAAGAGTCACGCCAATTGATTGGAAAATCTTAGGAGGAGGCTGATAGTCCATTCCATGACAGTCTACCATCTTTAGTGTGGTAGACAGATTCTTTGGGGATACCCAACTATGTTCTTTTTTTTTCGTCGGACCTGAGCCGACGAAAAAGGGGGTAAACTCGCTTAAAATACCGACCCCTTAATTGAAAAAAAAAAAATAAAAGTTATGCATATTAATTATGTACAAAAAAAAATTCATTTGACTGAGGAAGAATGGCATAAAACATTGTCGGATATTAATAGCTCACTTCATTTCATAAATGTTTGCAAAACTCTGACGGAATTATTGAAATGTTGAAAAATTAAACTAAAGTTATGCATATAAATGAAGAGAAATGAGGGAGGATATACTAAAAATGGCCGGCTACTTATGATTCGAAACAATGTCAAGAGTTTGATCATGACGTAGAATTACAATGAAAATCACTGGCGAATATAAATTTACATAAAGTATCTAAATCTGGGCTGTAAGAAAAGAAACTAAATTTCGGGATAGATAGAATGTTAAGGAACAATCAGGTTTTTTTTTATTGGTAAAGTATCTGTTCACTTTTTAGGATTACTGCAATCAATATTTCTGCCTCTAATAAAGTAGTTTTATTACAAAAGGCAAATTAAGTACTATTCACAACCCTTACTACCATTGACCTAGAAGTGCACTTTCTCGTTGCAGAAGTAGGGTGGAAATCGACTTATTACAAAAGTCAGGAAAAACAGGAAAAAATATTCCACACGCTACCTAAATGCTGTAACGTGAAAGACAGACCCTAACCAATTACCTCGTGAATCTGTGCGGGAAGGGATGTGCATAACTAATTACTTGAAATCTGGAACCACTACCAATTAACTCAAAATTTCTAAAGGAAGTCAGTTAATCTATTCAGATCAAAAGTATTTTAAACACATGACAGATAACGGCATTACTTTTGCTATGCTTTGTTTTCTTTCTATCTCCGACGTTCATTTAAGAAATTTATATATAACAATTTATACTCTTCCTTTTCCTCTCGAAAAACGTACTGTACAATGACAAGTGCAGAACGTTAAAAAGTATCTGGGCTCTACTTTTATGATATTTCGAATGTCATTTACAACTATTGTCAAACCGATAAACCAAAAAAAAAAAAAAAAAAAATCAATACTTCTCAGAGTAGGGTTCCCCTGTTGTATAGGACCAGAAAAGCACCCCTTAAAGTAAAGTAAAATTTGCCCCGTAGTTGCCAAAGGAACTGAGATTCCCACCTATGGGCACGAGACCAAAGACAATACAAAAGACACTGGCCCCATCGTTTAGGAAGGCCAAATATCATTAGAAGTTTCTCGTTGATAATTTATGAGGTGTAAAATAAAGATCACCAAATGGCCAACAGATGTGGTCAATGATAAAATTGTCCAGCTTATCGATAATCGCAAGAATCATTAACGCCATAAGCTATAAAAGAGGGACCAAAGGATTATAGTTTGAACAAAAATGAAGCGGACCATCAAATATCAATCTATCGCTGTACAGTTAATGAGAAAACAGGATCCAATTCAACTAAATTACCATATCAAAAAATATAGCATGTAAAATAGGCATACTTTGGGATGTCTTAAGATATAAGCCTTCATTATATGAGATACACTCGTCATTTGTTTTCAATGACTCCTTACAAAGGCTGCAGCAAATGCGAGGTATATTCACAGGTATACAAACAATCTACAATCTTACATGTGTTCCGAGGAAATACCTAGGTTGCTTAAAAGTGATACACAATAGCGCTAGAAATAAACAACACCAACAGCAGGAAGCCCTGCTCAGTAAATATATTGAAAAAAGTCAATTATTGTGGTATTGCATTCAAAGAATCTCATTGGGTGTAAATCACAACTTATCACTCTGATTTTAGTGTGTATTTCTTTGGTTGTTGAAATTTTGATTTTAAAGTTCCTAATTTACGTAAATGCCGTATTGGTGAATGCATTCAACATGGGACTAGGACTAACAGTTCACAATTTCAAATTTTTACACAATTTGCATCACTCTACTATCTGCAAGATGTCATTTAAATTGGCAAAGTTGTCACAGCTACGAATGAGAAAGTGCATGCGTAACAAAACTGACAAATGGCTGGAAAATGTCCAGATTATCCAGATAAATACACCGTGAAATAATATAGGGAAAAACAATCGTCATACTCTCTTTATAGGAAGCAAAACTGAAAACAACAAAAACAGATTAGAATAATGAAGAGGAAAAAAAAATGATATTTAGCCGAGAATACTGCTAACAAAGGAGCAATAGGACACGAGTTGTTCTGACAGTATACAAACCTACATCTCACTCGAAATATTGTTAGAGTCAATAAAAAGGTTAAACCGAAATCATCTGTAAACATGGCCTGGGCATATTTCTTACCAATTTCGCCTAATTAATACGAGATGAGCATTGCCTCCATCTTTAAGCTGTTACTTCTGGTAAACTAGCAGTAACCGCTAACACTGAAACAGGGAAACGCTTATTTCTCCCCGACACGCGATGAACGAAAATAACTGAATATCTTGACGCACAACCTAACCGTTACACATACACAGGCCAACTAAAAACACTCGATTCCTATAGCCAATGACATCTACTCATTAGGACAACAGTCCAAATCGACTACAGTAACGGCCCCGTTTGAAATTAATAAGCGCTTTCTTTATGAATCACCAATTGCCCTCAATATAACAACTAGTTTGGGGTGGTGTGTTTCAGTTACGGTTTCGCTAAATCTCTATTCTTATTGAGTACGGTGATAAACTGTTCGTTCACTTTAGTCCCGCCCAACAACTTTTTCCAAAGTGAAGAAAAAGCAACTGGTGAGAATATATATATATATATATATATATATATATATATATATATATATATATATATATATATATATATATATATATATATATATATATATGGTAGTAGGTTGACCAGGGCACCAGCCACCCGTTGACATACTACCGCTAGAGAGATACTAGGTCCTTTGACTGGCCAGACAGTACTACATCGGATACTTCTCCCTGGATACGGTTTATTTTCCCTTTGCCTACACACACCCAATCGACTGGCATGTTCTTTACATATTCTCCTCTGTCCTCATATACCTGATAAAAATGAGAATAAAAACCAAGCCTTATTCGCTCAAGGAGTTAACTACAACGCTGTAATTATTCAGTGGCCACTTTCCTCTTGGTAAGGGTAGAAGAGACTTTAGCTATGATACGCACTAAAAGAATGTTTGGAAGATTGAAAGACGTGCACGTGTTTAGGGGTATGGCTAGGGTGACCATTTATTTGAACCAAAGGGGGACAGATGTATATAGCTCATGTGCATTTGCACTCATATTGAGTCCTCATGGCATAAATGGAGAAGTTTAATTTATAGGTATTTTCAACAACAGGCTCTGAACAAAGGTCTTTTGATTACTGTGTTTTTATTCAGACATTACTACTGATATTTTAAACAAAAACTGTTATTTAGTCTATTAGGTAAAATTGTAAAGATGGTCTCATAAAGAGAAAAAAAAATTCATAATTTTTAGAGTATTAATAGATTTTTTTTATCTTCACTAAGTACATTGAATAACAAACTGTGATCATTTAGAAAGGCTATCAATGTCTGTTTTTTTTTTTTTGTAAAAAAAATCATTACTTACATTTTAAACAGAAAATTATTCTTCAATTCTTAAGGAGAATTCTACACATTACATAAAATGAGGGGAAAAAATCTTAAATCATTCCTTGGTGTATTTTTGGCTTGATTTGAGTTTCTTTACGAGTGATAGGCAAGTTTCAAAATATTCATTAAATTCACTGCAATTCAAGTCGAAGTTACATTCCACTATTAGTGCAGACTTGAGTGTAGACAACTGCCTTTTTTTCTGAGGTCCAGAAGTTGTTCATCAGGGAGAACACACACTGTAAGAGCATTGGAACCAGGTAGACTAAGACAATTCAATAACCTTTGTAATGTTTTTAAAAGGAATGCTTTTATTATCAAAGTGGCAGAAAATATCTTCCCATTTTCTATCCACCTCGACATCACTTACTTTCCACTTTTGCATCTTTTATTCTGTCAAGAAATTTTTCACACATGTAATTTCGTCAAAAAATTCATTATTATCTATTTCTAAATCAGGTCTTATCCCTTGAATAAAGCTCACTGCTTCCTGAACCTGAAACCAATATATTGAATTACTCTGAAGAAGGGCCCAATCAAAATTTTTCACTTCATCAAATGGCTTAGTTCACTGATCTTAGTATTCCAACGATGTTTCATAAAAGCACTCTACTGCAGTTTTAGAATTTTCAACATTATTCCCACTCCACTCCAAATCTTGGAGCATCTTAGTGATTATAATTGGGATGAACAGTTCTCCTTTTCGTTCTGGTAGTTTCATTTTCAAGACTTTTACGATGCAAGAATCTTCCATCATAGAAACTTTTTGGGACTCTATTTTCAATGTGTACTCGTGGAAAATTGTACTCTGACCGTGTATAAAACAAAGCCCAACCTCTGAAAATGGATCGTCAAAAAACTGCTTGAGAAGCCTTGGGCATTTATCCTAGGACCAAAAAAAGGTCTTTAATGGTTTGAATGGCTTTAAAATCCTTTCGCTAGCTGGTTGTAAAGCAAGCCACCTTGTCTTTGTATATCCTAATAAGTTCTGGTAATACACATCAACATTTTCGCAAATTTCTTTCAGTTGCTCCAATCGGACAGTGTAGATGTAGAAGAAGGAATATATCTTCATGGTTATAACTTCCAAATCTATAGGTAGACAGTCAGTTGCAGCTTTCATACAATTATTCAAGATTAAGCTGCGCAGTAAACACCAATACATTTTTTTACTTGGAACTTGTTGC
This sequence comes from Palaemon carinicauda, assembly GCF_036898095.1. NCBI lineage: Eukaryota > Metazoa > Arthropoda > Malacostraca > Decapoda > Palaemonidae > Palaemon > Palaemon carinicauda. Next base: position 145,369,514 of record NC_090732.1, read on the forward strand.
ATTCTGTAAAAGACATTATTTTTGCCTCCTCTTGATGATCCGCCAAAGTTGCAGTTTGTATTATCAGCGCACAAAGCCAAAACTTTAGAGGATACATCCTTGAAACTAAGAGTTTCTTTTATATAATCCGATATAATTTCACTTGTTTCTCCACCATGGTTTTTGATCTCCAATACCTTGACCTTGATGCCATGGAAAAGTGAAAAGAACCTAACCAATAAGGGACATAATTTGATATTTCTGTGATTTAAAGAGCCACAATACAAGGTAACACAATTTGCATGGGACAGATCATCCTTTAAGTGCTCTAAGGCATCGGGTAAGAAAACATTATTCAAAATTGCCTCCGTTTTTGTTCTGGCACAAGCAAACATGCTTTCAAAACACTTCTTGATAAGCTTTGAAGGGCAATCCCTGGAGCAGAATGACAAATTATGTTGAACGGAATGGTATGTCCATGTCCCTTCGGCAGCTGCCAGCTTTATTTTTCTCTTTTTCTCTAAATCCTTCCTTCTGCAGGAAGGTGGCCAGCGACTTTCTGGATGAGGCGGATGCATCGGCACGCTTATGTCTGTCGGGTTTTATGTGACGTTTAATGTCATATTTTCCACCATTTGCTATTGAAAGAGATGATGAGCACTTGATACATTTGACATCACTTTCTTTTTTTTCTTTTTTCTTAATGTAAGGAGGATATTCCTTTTGGTTGACATGATTTCTCGATATGTTCGTCACCCATCAAGGGCTGGTTGTGTACTAACCGACATAATTGCAACAAAGATAGGGATCGGCTGTTCACTGTATCATACCATGACTCATACGTGTACTACAGATTTCAACTTAGTTCCCTTCTTCTTTAGTTTGTATAAAGAAAACAGAGCATAAGCTGCATTATGCAGCTGTTGCTGCACTGTATCAGGCAGCAAAATGAACCTCAGAAATTTGATAAAAAAATTGAAAAGTCATTAATTCATATAACCAAACACATATGCAGTGACAATTGGGGGACAAATGTGGGACATATGGCTGGAAGGGGGACACTGAGGCATCCCCCAAAGAGAGTGATTTTTAGGGGAACAAGGAGTCAGAATGGGGGACTGTCCCCCTTAAAGGTATGGCTAACGGTATGTCTGATCATTTTTTGGTGGAAGGAAAATTAGTTGTAGCAAAAGAGTGGGGGAATAGAGTAGGTGGATGTAAAAGGGAGGTAGTGAGGATTGAAGAGCTAATAAAACCGGGGGTAAAAAGTAAATATCAGGAAAGGTTGAAAATGGCATATGACGAGGTGAGAGTAAGAGAAACTGGTAATTTAGAGGAGGAGTGGAAGTTAGTAAAAGAAAATTTTGTTGGGATTGCAAGTGATGTATGTGGCAAGAAGGTTGTTGGAGGCAGCATGAGGAAGGGCAGTGAATGGTGGAACGAAGGAGTCAAGGTAAAAGTGGAAGAGAAAAAGAGGGCTTTTGAAGAATGGCTGCAGAGTAATAGTATAGAGAAGTATGAAAAATATAGAGAGAAAAATGTGGAAGTAAAGCACAAGGTACGTGAGAAAAAGAGGGCAGCTGACCTGAGGTGGGGTCAGGGATTGGGTCAGTCATATGAAGAGAATAAGAAGAAGTTTTGGAAAGAAGTGAAGAGAGTAAGGAAGGCTGGCGCAAGAATTGAAGAGACAGTGAAAGATGGAAATGGAAGGTTGTTAAAGGGAGAGGAGGCAAGGAAAAGGTGGGCGGAATATTTTGAAAGTTTGCTGAATGTTGAGGATAATAGGGAGGCAGATATAATTGCTGTTCCAGGTGTTGAGGTGCCAGTGATGGGAGATGAGAATGAGAGAGAGATTACAATAGATGAAGTGAGGACAGCACTAGATGAAATGAGAGTAGGAAAAGCATCTGGTATGGATGGTGTGAAAGCTGAGATGTTGAAGGAAGGGGGTGTGACTGTACTTGAATGGTTGGTGAGATTGTTTAATATGTGTTTTGTGTTGTCAATGGTACCAGTAGATTGGGTTTGTGCATGTATTGTACCACTATATAAGGGTAAGGGAGATGTGCATGAGTGTTGTAATTCAAGAGGTATTAGTTTGTTGAGTGTAGTTGGAAAAGTGTATGGTAGAGTATTGATTAATAGGATTAAGGATAAAACAGAGAATGCAATCTTGGAAGTACAGGGTGGTTTTAGAAGAGGTAGGGGTTGTATGAATCAGATTTTTACAGTTAGGCAGATTTGCGAGAAATATTTAGCAAAAGGTAAGGAGGTGTATGTTGCGTTTATGGATCTGGAGAAAGCATATGATAGAGTTGATAGGGAAGCAATGTGGAATGTGATGAGGTTATATGGAGTTGGTGGAAGGTTGTTGCAAGCAGTGAAAAGTTTCTACAAAGGTAGTAAAGCATGTGTTAGAATAGGAAATGAAGTGAGTGATTGGTTTCCGGTGAGAGTGGGGCTGAGACAGGGATGTGTGATGTCGCCGTGGTTGTTTAACTTGTATGTTGATGGAGTGGTGAGAGAGGTGAATGCTCGAGTGCTTGGACGAGGATTAAAACTGGTAGGCGAGAATGACCATGAATGGGAGGTAAATCAGTTGTTGTTTGCGGATGATACTGTACTGGTAGCAGACACAGAAGAGAAGCTTGACCGACTAGTGACAGAATTTGGAAAGGTGTGTGAGAGAAGGAAGTTGAGAGTTAATGTGGGTAAGAGTAAGGTTATGAGATGTAGGAGAAGGGAAGGTGGTGCAAGGTTGAGTGTCATGTTGAATGGAGAGTTACTTGAGGAGGTGGATCAGTTTAAGTACTTGAGGTCTATTGTTGCAGCAAATGGTGGAGTGGAAGCAGATGTACGTCAGAGAGTGAATGAAGGTTGCAAAGTGTTGGTGGCAGTTAAGGGAGTAGTAAAAAATAGAGGGTTGGGCATGAATGTAATGAGAGTTCTATATGAGAAAGTGATTGTACCAACTGTGATGTATGGATCGGAGTTGTGGGGAATGAAAGTGATGGAGAGACAGAAATTGAATGTGTTTGAGATGAAGTGTCTGAGGAGTATGGCTGGTGTATCTCGAGTAGATAGGGTTAGGAACGAAGTGGTGAGGGAGAGAACGGGTGTAAGAAATGAGTTAGCGGCTAGAGTGGATATGAATGTGTTGAGGTGGTTTGGCCATGTTGAGAAAATGGAAAATGGTTGTCTGCTAAAGAAGGTGATGAATGCAAGAGTTGATGGGAGAAGTACAAGAGGAAGGCCAAGGTTTGGGTGGATGGATAGTGTGAAGAAAGCTCTGGGTGATAGGAGGATAGATGTGAGAGAGGCAAGAAAGCGTGCTAGAAATAGGAATGAATGGCGAGCGATTGTGACGCAGTTCCAGTAGGCCCTGCTGCTTCCTCCGGTGCCTTAGATGACCGCGGAGGTAGCAGCAGTAGGGGATTCAGCATTATGAAGCTTCATCTGTGGTGGAAATGTGGGAGGTTGGGCTGTGGCACCCTAGCAGTACCAGCTGAACTCGGTTGAGTCCCTGATTAGGCTGAAGGAACATAGAGAGTAGAGGTCCCCTTTTTGTTTTGTTTCATTGTTGGTGTCGGCTACCCCCCAAAATTGGGGGAAGTGCCTTGGTATATGGATGGACGCAGCTCTTATAGAAGTGAACTCTAAAATCAAATCATTGTTCTCTAGTCTTGGGTAGTGTCATAGCCTCTGCAGCATGGTCTTCCGCTGTCTTGGAGTAGAGTTCTCTTGGTTTAGGGTACACTAGGGCACACTGTTCTATTTTCATTCTCTTCGTCTTGGTTTTTAAGGTTTTTATAGTTTATACAGGAAATATTTATTTTAATGTTACTGTTCGTAAAATATTTTATTTTTCCTAGTTTCCATTCCTCACTGAGCTATTTTCCATGTTGGAGCGCCTGGGCTTATAGCATCTTGCTTTTCTAATTAATATTGAAAAAAATATATTCACTGTTGCGTGTATTCAAAATAAACATGCTACATTAGTTTTTATCCGTTTTCCGCGTTTCTCAGCCATTATAAAGACCATGTACACTCTCTCTCTCTCTCTCTCTCTCTCTACAACCAACTTCTTCCACTGTGCAACTCTCCATGTCCACATGCACATGAAGTCCACTTGATAAGTAACAAATCGACGTAATGCAGTCGATGGACTTTCCCAAAGGGAAGGCTCGTATAATAAACCCGAATATACAGGAATATAAACTTGACTAATTCCGGATAAAGGAAGTTTGGGACTGAAGTGGGTTTGCCCTTTAGGCTATTGGCGAAACATACCCACTTCACACGGCGGTCAAACAACTTCTGAACACTAATGATTGAGTTTGGAAGTTGGAATTAGAAACTATTCGTGAACACCAGATGTACATTTCTAGTCGTTGGCGTTGAACGCAGAGTTAGAGAATGCATATCTAAGTTTGAATCATTATTACTATTGTTATTTTCATCACTATTATTATACTGTAATCATTATTATATGTTGGAAAAGCAAAATGCTTCAAACACTAAGGCACCAATAGGAAAAGTAACTCGGTACTTTCCTCTTGGTAAGGGTAGAAGAGACTTTAGCTATGGTAAGCAGCTCTTCTAGGAGGACACTCCAAAATTTAACCATTTTCTCTGGTATTGGGTACTGCCATAGCCTCTGTACCATGGTCTTCCACTGTATTGGTTTAGAGTTCTCTTGCTTGAGGGTACACTCGGGCACGCCATTCTTTCTATCTTATTGCTCTTCCCTTTTTTATTAAAGCTTTTATAGTTTATATATGAAATATCTATTTCAATGTTACTTTTCTTAGAATATTTTATTTTTCCTTGCTTCCATTCCTCACTGGGCTATTTTCTCTGTTGGAGCCCCTGGACTTATAGCATCCTGCTTTTCCAACTAAGGTTGTAGCCTAGCAAGTAATAATAATAATAATAATAATAATAATAATAATAATAATAATAATAATAATAATAATAATAATAATAGTCTATTCTTCAATTATGATCAGACCACTTCATAAATGCTCTACTCCACCTTTTCACCTGTGGTAACCTTTTCCAATGCCATGTATCTTTCCAATTTCCATCCTTTTAAATTTTCCTACACAATACATACTACACAATCAGTTTATCTAGATAGTTTTAACCTGCTAATCTGCTTGTCTAATTTACATTGAACATAATCATTTCACTTTCTTAAAAATTAATGGGCTCACTAATACTTTTAAAGACTATATATATACAAACACACACACACACACACACACACACACACACACACACACACACACACACATATATATATATATATATATATGTATATATATATATTTATATATATATATATATATATACATATATGTGTGTGTGTGTTTATATATATATATATATATATATATATATATATATATATATATATATATATATATATATATATATATATATTGACATAATTTGCTTTCCCTACCAAAGATAGAGAAAATGCATTAGTCAACGCCACATTTTATAACTTTTCGTAAAACTATAATAGCTTCATACAACTACAAGGAAGATCATCAGCAGTACACCAATACACACATGTAATCATGCACTGTAATCTTTCACAATACTTGCGTTTCCTTGGATATCAAAGCTTTTCTCTCCAATATGGGTTTTTTAATCCATTTAACCCCTACTAGGCTTTCATCAATTTCTATCTCCAAGGCCTTTTGAGCTATATACTCTTTGTGCTAATATAGTCAGATTCTTTTTATTTCCACATATCTAAATTGCCACAAAATACTCTGAACCATCCTTTCATCTGTGCTATCAATTCATCCACTTCTCATACAGGTCTCAATTCTCCTTGCATCATATATACTATGCAAACAGTTTATCTCAACCTCTCTTTTTATTCATATGCATTGAAAATCAATACTTCACATCCATTATAAGGTTTAAAATAACAATCTCTCCAAACATTCCCAGCATGGCTTCTGTAGCCGATTAGTCTTGCCAACATTTTGTACGCACCCCTTTTCTCTCTTTCATCTCCTTTTATGGGACTCGCCTCTTCCTTAATCTTGCCATCATTCGTTACATTTGCTCTAACTTACAGGACTCACCCACTTCCATTCTTACACCTTCCATGATAATATTTGCTATTCTTTCGTCATCTTTCATATTTATCCTTATTACCTTACTCTGTCTTGCCTTTGCCCCCAAGCTTGTCCTCTTGTAAAACAGTCAAATTCTTTCACTATTGCCTTCAGTTTCTATTCACTGCTTCCAACCAGTACACTATTATTTGCAACCACCAACCATAACACATCTCATTAACAGCTCACTTTCTCATCACACACCTTTACACTTGCATATCAACTGTCCTTTCCCCGCTCTCATGATTTTTTCTTTTTTTTATAAAGATGTTAAACAACAATGAAAATATAACATCCCCCCGTCCCTGGCCAACATTCACACCATACAAGTCTTTCTCCCACCTATACGTATACTCAGTCTCATATGTTACTCAAGTCATGCAAACTATTCACAGCTCTCAAAAATTTACACTCGCACAAACGTGTGTGAGTAGTTCCAGAAGAATCAGTCCGGTCTATACCCATATTTTTACTGCTGAATCATTTACGAATACGTATGCAGAAAACTTTCACATTAGCCACTTCACACGGTTCCCAAGAAGCTCCTAACATGATGATCTAAGATCGCTTGCAAATATTACACTATTCACTTGTTTCGTGCTGGTACTTTTTATCTTCCTGGTTATGAGCCACGAGGGTTCTTCCTTTTCTGTAAATTTTTTAACAGATTTAACTCTCCAAGTTTAACTTTTTCCACAAAATACGTCCCCACCAGCAATTATCACCAGAACTACCACGAGGTGCTTTTCTGCCGAAAGTCTTTGCCCTGAAGAAACATTTTTTTCCACCTTTTCCAAGTAAATCCTTAGAATATTTATCTATCTAGCGCTTTCGAGTTCTTTCCCTCCTTCTTGCCAATGTCAATCTCAAATTCTTTAAACACGATCAAAACATCTTGAAAAATTCTTATTCATCTTCCACTACTCATCCACTTCTTTGTATGCCCATATTATTCACCACCCCATACCCAATACCCCATACATTAATAGTCTTGGCAGCTTAAATTTTCTCATCTACGTTTAAAATATACTCTTCACTTTCATAAAGTTAGTTTCATACAAATCAATTGCTTCAACTCATAATAACATTCAGGACTGCCTCCCTTGCACTCTTCTTCCCTCATAACGCTGATCTTGCTCATGGTTATTCCTAATCTTATTTTATTTAGCTAACTAGTTTTTCAGTTTTCTTTAATTATCCATATTCAGATATGTATCATCTGCAATCGTCAATCATACTATCGTTCATTCACGTTTACATTTCTTATCCAACAACTTTCTACCACATTTTTTACTCTGACTACATTTCACATTACTACTAACTTATTGAACAGTCATTAAAACATAATACAACTTTGTTTCGGAAGCTTTTTACAAAAATCTTGTTAGGCTCCCGCTTACTTATCCTAGCAGATGTTTACTTTCATAATAAAAACTTCCGGTCACTAATCTATTTTCTATGCCACCCATAAGTTTGAAGACACATTTGCTTACTCACATACACATATTTACACATGAATAATTTTTCACTTACAAATTTTGGGTGGGTCCTTGCGACCAGGCAGTGCCCAGCGGGCAAACAACATAACCAAACTATAATGGGCGGCAAGAATGATAGTTAGTGACGTCGGAGCACGATACCAAACGGATAATTCTGACAATGAACAGTACTACCAGGGTTTTCTTAGCCCCATGGTCCCTACTGTTTCATCAGGTAAAGATTTGAGAGCAAAGCTGAAAACCTATGTTTAGGCTATGTTGATACCCAACGATTAACTGTAAATAATGTTTGTGTTGTCTAGTTATCGCGTTGGTTAATGTTAAGGTTTGCTGTGTGGTAGTTTGCTGGTTTGAGTCTACGCTCGGCCATATGAATTGTTTACTTGGTGTTGTTTTTTTTTTTTAGCTAATTCATGCATAGTTCTCGGTTACGTGAACTTTTTGGTAACCGACAATGACTTCCTGTAAACAAATGAGGAAACTTATCAGTTTAAAAAGAGATTTCATACAGAACGGATATAACGAAAGTTGGTATTTACTGAGGAATATTTGGACCGTTTATTATAGGAACACAATTTAATTGAACCACATCACATCACTTCAAGTTACGCTACATACGTCAAGTCTACATGTATAAACGCCTAACAATATAACCATATCGATGTTAACGTCATGGATCTAATAAAGAACTATATGTGCGTATCAAAATTGTGTTTCACCATCATTTACGTTAAGAATAGAAGAATAGTGCATTAACACCGTTCAGTTAAATTGTTAAACTACCATCAACGACTCACGCTGAAATTCTATTATAACTCTTATACGTGAGCCTTAAGAAGTGGAATTACTGCCTGTTATAAACAACTACAGACAAGATGGAGGAGTCTGATGAGACTGTCCAGAATAGTGCTCCCGTCGAAAACTCGGGTACGACAGTTGATATTCGAACATTGAAAAATAAATTGAGATCATCACTTGGCAACGTAACGAAAAAAACGCAATGAACTCACAGGCCTCATGTCAAATCCTGACAACCTGCACTTGGTGAAAATGTGTCTAGAGGAATATAACGAAGCTTTCGATAAGTACAAAAAAAAATTCAATTGTATCATGGATAACATCTAAGACGAATTGGAGCAAGACCAGGAATTGTCCAAATATGAGACCAAGGAAATTAGCATTCTGCATTTCCGAAACCATACTGGTGAATGGATAGCCATAAACGAAAAAAGACTTGAAGAAGACCTGGAGAGTCTTTTAAGTCGATCTGGTTCAAAACGTTCTTTCCTTCCTTCTGGCAAATCGGCTATGTCCGAAAAGGTGCGAGCCAAAGCACGCCTCGCAGAGTTGCTTGCCAAAAAAAGAACTTGTGACAAAGAAAAAGGAACAGGAGGCAAACACAGAAGAGATTCTATTGGATATCAAAATAGCTAAGACTCGAGCAAAAGCACATGATTTTGCAGAAACCGAAAATGACCTTGGCGATGACAATGTTGGTAACAAAGACAATGAGACACATACCAGCATTATTGTGCAATGACCCAACCATCAGGACATGAATGTTATGGTCACTGGACCTAGTGTAGCTGCTCCTGGAATTTGTGTAAGTGAAGGTGCTAACACGGCTAACGGTGGCAATATGGCTAACCAGGTTATACTGCCTGTCACCCAGGAAAATAGTGCCAGCTTACCCAGTTCAAATCCCAGCACTACACAAGAATTTGTTCCCAGAAATTCTTCAGAGACTGTTACTAACACTCTTGCACCTCCGGTCAACGCTTCGAATGCCATGTCATCAACGTTTCCAAATCAAGAACAGTATACATATCTGCCTATAAATACACCTGTGAACAGTAACTTTGGTGCACCCTATCTACAGCCTAATTCACCTCCAGTTAACACCACACAGCAGTAGATTAGTGGTATAGCCACACCTTTAGCTTTGCCTGCACCGGAAGTTCCCAAGTTTACTGGTGATCTTCTGGAATACAGTGACTTCATACTGGCGTTTGACACCAGTATCTCTTCTAGAACAGCCAGTAGCAGTGACAGACTTTACTACCTTCTACAGCATACCAACGGTGAACCTAAGGACCTCATTAGCAGCTGTATATACATGCAGGCAGACCAAGGCTATAGTCAGGCAAGACAGTTGGTACAACAAGAGTATGGTGATCCTTATAAAGCATCCATGGCATACTTGAAACAACTAAACGAGTGGAAGCCGATAAAACCAGACGAAGGGAAATGTCTGAAAAGATATTCGCATTACTTGCTAAAATGCTTCAGCGCCATGCAAACACTTACTCACCTAGCTGTTCTTGATCACGCACCAAACCTGCAGGTGGTGGTCCAGAAATTGCTAAGTTATCTCCAGAATAAATGGCGCGAAAAATCCACAAGACACAGACTCCTCGAGAACAGGTCTTCGTGCTTTGGTGATATTGTCCAGTCTGTTATTAACGCTGCAGAGTCTGTCAATGACCCAGTGTTCGGCAGGGAAGCAATGCATAGAGAACTGAATTCTAGTAAACCATCAAAAGGGACACCAATAGAGTCTGCATTTGCTATGCAAGTTAATCATGAGAGCCAAAGTAGAACTCGTGGTTTTGGGTCACCCTCCTGTTTCTACTGCGGCAAAAATCACAATCGGGATAACTGTGCAGATTTCAGGCAGAAATCTCTCTAAGAGAAAATAAAGTTTATTATAGAGCAACGTAGATGCTTCAGTTGCTACGGTGTGAATCATACATCTAAGGGGTGCATGAACAAGCGAAAATGTCACAAATGTGGCAAAGGTCATCCTACAGCCATGCATATAGATGGCTTCAAACTACGTTGGAGGTCAGACTACTCTGACAGATCTTCATATTCTCAAAACCGTACAGAGGAATCCAGCCAAAACCCTCCAGATACAGCTACCAGCAATGTTATTTATCATGGTTCCTCAATGGTTCTTCAAGCAATACTACCTGTTCGTATAAAACAGAGGGGAACCAACCGAGAAGTTCTTACCTATGCCCTCTATGACCCAGGAAGCACAGGGTGCTTCCTATCAGAAGAAATGAAAGATAACTTGCAAGCTTCCGGTGTTCAAACAAATCTGCGTCTGAAAACTATGCATGGGGAGAGCATAGTCAAAAGCTACCTTGTCCCAGATCTCGTCGTCAGTGATATAAAACGCCAGAATGGTATACTGCTTCCAAAAACGTATTCCAGACAAGAAATTTCAGTGAGCCATGATCAAATACCACGTCCAGAACTGTTACGACACTGGCCATATCTTTACGACGTGGCAAAATCGATTCCTGAAGTAATGCCAGAAATAGACATCGGTCTATTGATTGGCAGTATTTGTACACTAGCAATGGAGCCTCCGAAAATCATATCAACAGACAGCAAAGGCCCATTCGCTCTGCAGTATCATCATGGATGGACAGTCAGCTCCCGGGTAGAAGACAACAGCGTAATGTCTACACATCGAGTAAACAGTAATCGCATTGTGACCGAGGACATTGAGCAGGCTACTGAAATTCTCTCCCGAAACTGAATACTGAATATTCTGAAAAGTGACTTTTTTGATAGCCTGGTAGCAAGGTATCCTGGAGAGAAAGGATTGTCTCCAGAGGATACTACATTCATGAAGAAGGCTGAAAGCAATGTCGTGTTCAAAAACGGTTACTTTGAGATCCCTGTCCCTTTCAGGAATCAGAACTTAATGGTGCCAAATAATAAGATCCTTGCAATCAAACGAGCACTCTATCAAAAGAAGAAAATGCAAAAGGATCCCAAGTACCACTCAGACTACGTCAACTTCATTGACAAGATACTCCAGAATGACTATGCTGAACGTATCTCAGACTCCCTGCTCACAGCCAAATCTGGACATGTGTGGTATCTGGCACATCATGGAGTGTACAATCAAAGAAAACCAGATAAAATTAGAGTGTTGTTTGATTGTAGTGCTAAATTCAATGGAATATCCTTAAACGATCAGTTGCTGCAAGGGCCTGATCTCACCAATTCTCTGATAGGTGTTCTAAACACATTCAGAGAACATCCGGTAGCCTTCACTTGTGACGTGGAGTCTATGTTCTACCAAGTGAAAGTACCCAAACACCAATACAACCATCTCAGATTCCTCTGGTGGCCGAACGGTGACATATCAAAAGAACTTGAAGAGTACTGGATGCAGGTATACCTGTTCGGCACAGTGAGCTCAACAAGTATCGCCAACTACGCACTTAGACGCGTCACAGATACAGGAAACAACTTAATTTCAGAAGTCGCCCATACAATTAAGCGGAACATCTACGTCGATGACTGTCTAAAGTCTGTACCGAACGCCACCGAAGCCAGTTCTCTGATTGATGAACTGACTGCCGCCTGCAGGGGCTGTGGATTCAAACTGTGTAAATATACAAATAATGACGTCTCAGTCCTAAACACCATCCCAGCTGACGATCGATCCAAAGAGTTAAAGACAAGAGACATCAATTATGACCCACTGCCTACCGAGCACGCCCTCGGAATACTTTGGGTCGTCGAAACCGATACATTTGGCTTCTCATTGTTGTTACCAGACAAACTGCTGACAAGAAGAGGAATTCTCTCCTTAGTATCTTCCATTTATGACCCCCTTGGTTTCGCTGCTGGCAAAGCAAATACTGCAAGACCTCTGCAAAGAAACCACTCTCACCTACGATGACAAAGTGCCTGATGATTACCAACGACATTTCAAACAATGGATTAGCGAAGCCCCGAACCTTCAGAAGATAACAATCCGAGATGTCTAAAGTTACTACAGCAAGCAAAAGATACGGCGTTTCAGATGCACGTTTTCTCAGATGCCAGTACATCTGGGTATGGCGCTGTTGCATACCTAACCTCAAACGAGGTTGGATATTCGAAAACTTCATTTCTCATCGGAAAAGCAAGGGTTGCTCCATTGAAAGCAACATCTATCCCACGGCTTCAACTCACAGCGGCTGCTGTAGCTGTAAATTTAGGACAGAATATGACCCTTGAGCTTGATCTCCATCTTAACAGAATCTGCTATTACACAGATTCAACAACAGTCCTTTATTACATCAGAGCTGAGAGAAAGCGTTTTCCAGTGTCCGTCAAATAAGAGACTTCAGCAATGCTAATCAGTGGAAGTACATAAGCACTGATTTGAACCCAGCAGACGTTGCATCACGTGGTGTAGGTTCTGTGATATCGTCAGACATGACTCATTGGCTGGAAGGTCCGGATTTCTTGAATATACCGGCTTCAGAATGCCCTGCAAAGATGCACCTCAGCAGCGAACCACAAGTTACAGAAGATGACTTTATATCTTTAGCTACTACTGCTACATCAGAAGAAGGCTCACCGTTTGTCTTTAATCACCCATTTCTCCAGGTGGGAGAGACTGAAGAGAGCAGTAGCAGTATTCATAGCATTTTTGGCTTTCTTATGAAACAAAGAACAAACTATAAATTTAAGGACCGCACAGATCATGCAAAAGGCTGAAAAGGCAATCGTTTGCTTTATACAAAAGATCACCTTTGCAAACGAGGTCGAGAATCTCAAGAAAACAACCACGAAAGAAGACAAGAGAGAATACTCACTACCAAAAACAAGTACGATATTCTGCCTCGACCCAGTGCTCATCGACGGAACTCTGGGAGTGGGAGGACGCCTCTCGAAAGCCACAATGGACTCTGACGTGAAACATCCAATGCTACTGCCACAACATTCGCACATCACGACTCTAATCGTACGAGATGTTCATGAGAAACTCGGCCATGCTGGTAGAAATCACACCATTGCAGCAATCAGAGAACGCTTTTGGATTGTTGCAATCAACCTGCTGTCTGACGTCAACTCCATAAATGCATAACATGCAGAAAAATGAGAAAGCCATGCCAAAAACGAAAAATGTCTGACTTACCTCAAGATCGTCTCGAGCCCGCTCCACCATTTACATTCACAGGCGAAGACTTCTTCGGGCTGTTCATTATAAAAGAGGGCCCCAAAGAGCTCAAACGTTACGGCGTCATATTCACCTCTCTTGTTAGTCGCTCCATTCATCTGGAAGCTGCTAACAGTCTCGAAACAGATTCCTTTATTCACTGCCTGCAACGCTTCATAGCCTGCAGAGGTACGGTACAAGAAATCCGATGCGACAACGGGACCAACTTTATCGGAACACGAATGAGCTGAACAAGGCTTGGTCAGATCTGAACCAAAACAAAATCCAAAACAAACTACTGTACATGAATATCGACTAGAAACTCAACCCACCTATGGCATCGCACATGGGCTGCATATAGGAGTGCCAGATCCGTACCATTTGGAAAGTTCTATCTGCGCTATTCTACAACCACGGGACTCGCCTCAATGATGAATCATTTCACACACTTCTCTGCGAGGTAGAATATATTGTGAACTCAAGACCGATCACGACCTGTTCTGATGATCCTGACGACATGGAACCACTAAGGTCAAGTCAGATCCTCCAAATGAAGTCACCCAAGAGGTTAATACCGGGACCTTCGCAACCGGAATATGTGTACTCGAGAAAAAGGTGCCGTAGAGTACAATATTTGTCGGACTTGTTCTGGAGCAGATGGAAAAGGGAGTACATAGTCAGCTTCCTGCAACGCCCCAAATGGAACAAACAACAATGAAATACACGGGAAGGTGACATCGTGCTCCTGAAAGACGAGAACACGCCAAGACTTCACTGGCCACTAGCACGTGTAACAGAGGTACTGCCAGACTCCAAAGGTGTTGTGTGAAGCGTCAAACTTCAAACCTAATCTTCTGAACTGCACAGACCAGTGAGCAAGTTCGTACTCTTACTTTCAAAAGAAGATCAAGTGTTATAGATATTATCCACTGATATTATTGACACTGATATTTCTAGTTCATATCTGTTTGTCAAACTCATTTTTATTTTAGTTGTGTTTATCGTTTTAATGTTCGTTCTTTAAGCTTATTTTATTCATGTTCTATTCACGTATTGTAGTATGAAATGAAATATTAGTTATGCATCGTATATTATTTTTTGTAAATCATACGATTTAGAGGTCGAGTAATGTTGATGCCCAACGATTAACTGTAAATAATGTTTGTGTTGTCTAGTTATTGCGATGGTTAATGTTAAGGTTTGCTGTGTGGTAGTTTGCTGGTTCAATTCTACGCTTGGCTTTAATACCCCAAGAATACAATTCTACGCTCGGCCATATGAATTGTTTACTCGGTGTTGGTTTTTTTTAGCTAATTTATGCATAGTTCTCGGTCACGTGAACTTTTTGGTAATCGACAATGACTTCCTGTAAACAAATGAGGAAACTTATCAGTTTAAAAAGAGATTTCATACAGAACGGATATAACGAAAGTTGGTATTTACTGAGGAATATTTGGACCGTTTGTTATAGGAACACAATTTAATTGAACCACATCACATCACTTCAAGTTACGCTACATACGTCAAGTCTACATGTATAAACGCCTAACAATATAAACATATCGATGTTAACGTCATGGATCTAAAAAAGAACTATATGTGCATATCAAAATTGTGTTTCTCCATCATTCACGTTAAGCAATAGAAGAACACTGCATTAACAGGCTATGCAGATGTACTCAAATCAGCCAAGCTTTTGGGTTCAAAAGTAAGTTAGCTGTTCCAGTGTAGTGCGTGAGATACTGCTATGGCCAGCAGCAAGATTGAAATGAAAATAAAGAGAACGACGCTGGAGCATTATAACTGCTACACTCAGAAAGCACTGCAAAGAGAATCCATGGAACAATTTTTCATGAACTACAAGAAGGGTATGAATCAGACTAGGAAAAATAAAGGAACATAAACGCAACACATTTTACGATCTTTTTAAAGATGAAACAACTATGTACAACCATGACGATAACATTTATGTGGACAAAAAGTTACAGCCATAAGTTAATTACAGAATCGTGTGCCAGGCACGCAGCGTCACCGTTCACTGCTTTAACAGTGAGTTTTGGCCAAGAGTGTTTTTGCTTCTGATGTCATTGGTGCTCGCTGTGTATCCCCCTCCTGTTCTGGTAATGTTTGTCCACGAGGCACTGCCCGGTCATGAGAAAGCACCCTAGCTACAATTTAGGATTGGTGAAAACTAATGATTCTTGAATTTTCTTCAGGATATGTGGAAAGAAAACCAGTGTATTCAAGGCATGGTGGCAGATTATCTGATTGATATGGTCAGTAAAAACGTCAACAGACTTATGTTTCACTGTCTATTTCCTACTCTCGTTCTTTTTCGCGGTATAAAGAATCTTTGTTATTCGTGTTCTTTTGCCTCCTTTGCCAATTGTTACCCGTCCATTCCATTGATTTTGATTTCTATATATCTGAATATTAGGCAAAACAGGATACTGTATCTCCCTGTAGTGATCAAGATTAAAATTTCACTAGTATCTTAATTATGATTCAGACCATCGTATCGCCATAAATGATTCCGTATTTTCATCACCCGTAAGCTCTACTACAACATGAAACTTCCATTACCGGTTTTTATAAATTAGTGCATACAATTCGTCTTTTAGCACATCAGCATCCATACTCTGTTAACGTGGCAAGTTGTGACGTAGTCTAATAAGAAAAGATTTTCGGATTCCCTCTCTTGTTATGCTGTAAAGTAGTTTCTTGCAAGTATATATATCACTGATAACCTTAAGTTTGACAGAGGAATAAATGCATAAGGCTTTTCAGAGGCTTTTCATTGGCTTTTGCCCCGAAGAACATTGTATCACGGATGACACCCCTTCCCATTCAGACGACACGACGTCAACAATTCTTTTTTTTTTCGTTTCAAAATGAGTATTTGGTTTTCAATACGTATTCTTTAAAGAAGCGTATATTTATTCGGTATTTCGTTTATTAATTATATGCGTTTGTAAGGAAAAGCATTGCCTCTGTGAAAAAAAAAATATGGAAACATTAATTTTCATTTAAATCCAAATTAAATAATATAATACCAAATACAAATCGATAAGACTCTCGTGAAATAGGGGCACGTGGGAGATGTGTATTGAGGGTGAATATTTCTTATACAAAACTCATTAACTGAAGCTGATCACTGGAGTCCTTCATTAGCGCCTTCATTTAGGGAGATTCTTCTGCCTAATTAGTGAATTAGACACGTTCTTCAAGATGGTGAAACGAAGGGCAAATGGAAAGACGAAAAAGAGGAGGGAATCGTGTTGGGGAATATATGTAACATTCAAGAAGGATTTTTCAGACTTCCTTTTGTTTAACCAGTTCCGTTTCGTTCGACAATTTTAAGCCTCTATTCTGTTTCTATACGATTAATTAGGCTGAATTGAATAACCCTACATTTTGAAAGTCTAACTTTGTCTGGCAGCTGTCGGACTTAACTCTGGCGCGAATAAAAGCAAGCCAAGTTTTATTCCTGTTTGTGGTTCTTGGCATATTTCAAAACCGTTCATACCCTAATTGCAATTATAATATTTCATATCATATTTGGCTTATCTATTTGGGCCACATAATATCTATTGATCTATTCATTTGGTGAACACTGAAGACCGGCATTGCTGAAAATAATGATGCCATTAAGGAGCCTATTCACTTGCCAATCCATTATTATCATTATTATTAGCTTAGTTAAAGCCTTAGTCGGAAAAGCAGGGCTCTAATAGGAAAAGTAGCTCAAAGAGAAGAGAAAATAAGGTTCTAACAATAAATTATATATATAAAGCAATGAATTAGAAATATAATACATTTCAATATAAATAACAACGTTAAAATACTGTACATTAGTCATAAAAACTATGAAACGAGAGTTATGTCAACGCATTCAACTACCAGATTACAAAGATTATTCTACAATCTGGTTACAGCTGGAATAAAAGATCGAGAATGTAGTACAATATTGACACATGATGGAGAAGGCAAGTCTGTTAGCATTATCTTGTATACCTAGTACTAAGCGCCTGGTGGTACAGTCTGTGTAGACCTTACTGCAAAGGACAAAGAACCAACAACGTCGATGCCAGAGATTAATATTCATTTCAGGAACAGGGAACTGAGTTTTTTCTAACACATTAAGATGAGAATAAGTAGCTGAAAACCAGACAGGAGAACAATACTCGAAACGAGGTACAATGAAAGAATTAAAATATTTCTTCAGGATAGATTAACACCGAGAATCTTTTAAACTACTTTCTCAAAATGCCATTTTTATGCAATTGAAGAGAAGACAAACCAAAACTAACTCTGCAATCAATAATCACAACTAGAATTATATATAAGTTGTATATAAATTAGTCTAAGAGACATTGGCAATACAAAAAACTGGGTGTCGAGGAACCATTGTCCTTAATTTAATTAAGGTTCAACCTCATTGCCCCACAATTGGCACATGCACTGATTTTAGTTAGATATCTTAAGGGAATCAGCATCCATATGTCTACATTCAGGAGATGGGATTAGTGTAAAGAGCGTAGCATCGTCTGCATATGTACCAAGCCTGATTTCTAAGACAAACCCTACATATCATACATATATGATAAGAAAAGCAATGGACCCACAACACCAAACATTACATTCCTATGGTCATTTTGATGCCATTAACAACTACTGTTTGTAATCTATTAATTAACAATTCAATAATAAAGGTAACTAAAGACCCACCCATTCCCATTTGTTAAAGTTTGAAAAGAAGGGCCTCGTGATTATAATCATACAACCCTTCTGACCACAATCAATGGATTTCTATACAGCACTGGGAATTATAAAGCCATAACATGCTCCAAGGCTTTACCTGATGAGACATATCTCAATAACAGCGAGTTTTCCCCGACTTCTCGACCAACCAGGTGACATAATTGATTGCTTTTAATTCTAATTACCCCCAATGAGTCAATATGAATGAAAATCAACGCAATACCGTGCTCAAATAGAAATAAATTTCTACCTCCTACTGGGATCAAACACGACCCCCTTCAGATGAAAGGCAAGGTTGCTACCCATCATTTCACCAGAGGTTCTAAAAGGAGTCGGAACCTAAGTGCTAACTGTGTTTCAGGATTTACCTAGTGAGACATCAGTCTACGATGAAACCAAACATAAATGAAAACTATACTATCACAAAAGATTTAATTCTCTTATCTCGGTTGAGGTTTTCTCCATTTTCAACCATGGAAATCTTTTATAAGAAAGCTCGCTAAGCTACATGATGACTTTAGTTGCTTACTGTAGATCATAACAATATACATTTTTAGACAATAATAATAATAATAATAATAATAATAATAATAATAATAATAATAATAATAATAATAATAATAATAATAATAATAATAATAACTATTCTATTTTCTAGCATCAATATATACATTTGAACTCGTTTCGTGAATGAAAAATAAGAGAAAAACATTCTAAGCAGAAGTAGCAGTTATGAAAATAAATTACATTATCCTAGAATAATATATGACTCAAACATATCTACTCAACATTATCGACGTTCATTAGTAAGTAGTTTGAGGGGGGAACAGCACTGAGTTCCCAAAAATGATAATGTTCATTCGAGGAATATTAGACGTGTTATAGGATATGGAAAGATAATTTTCGGCTACCTTTCCTCTCTTGGTTTTCAGATGTTAGCGCAAGGACCTTAGGGATATTTTGTTACTAAACAATATGGATGATATTTCAATAAACAATATTATTGTGATTATCATTATCATCTCCTCTACCTAAGACTTATTACGGAAATTATATTTGGAGTATTCTTTAGCCATGGTTCACGGATATGAATGAAAAAATAAAAAAGACCTGGTTTATGCATACACATGCATTTGAATAGGAGTAAATTTGTTAAACATTGGCCAGTTGGTGTATATTAAAGAAAAAAAAAATATGGCAGGGGTGTATTTTTTCGCATTGGCTTTCCGGAAGACAAAAAATACAATGAATCATAAAAAATAAGGGCACACTTAAAGATATTTAGTGAATTGCATTGTTTACCATATAATTTTCTAAGCGGAGTACAAGAGTTTTTTTTTTATTTATATCATCAACAGAGATAACAGTTGACGTCTCTCTCAAAAAAAAAAAAAAATAAATAAATGAATAAATAAAAAAAAAGTAAAGCCACAGTTTAATCAGATTCGAAACTTTGTATAAGTTTTTCTCCCAGAACTCAACAATAGTATACTGGACATGGAGCCTATTTAAAACAGAGAAAACATACATTTAATTTTGTACAACACATTTGTCAATAATTGGCGGCCATTTCTTTCTTATAATTTAGATGCCAAGTCTTTCTATGTCACTAAATCTTATTCGTAATATCCTGGAATTTATTTATATAGGCCTATGTAAATAAAAAAAAAATATGGATAAAGAAAGATAAATTATAATCCAGAGAATAGTACAGCAAAGGCATTGGTGAAGACCGCTAACAGCAGTAAATGATATATAGTATATACAATATATAACATGAATAAATATATAGTAATATGACATATATGATAAATCAATATATATATTATATATATATATATATATATATATATATATATATATATATATATATATATATATATATATATATATATATGTGTGTGTGTGTGTGTGTGTGTGTGTATATAATCTATAAATAATATATATAGTATATATGATGAATAATATATAAAAATATATATGTATACACATATAAATATACATATGCATATTAATTTCTCTTTACGCAGGACAGCGATAATAACTTCTTTTTTTTTGGGGGGGAGGGAGAAAAAAAGCTATGGTTATTTTAAGCCTCCAGAGAAGAGGCTAATCCCTTCTCCATGCTGTCTACAATACTTCACCAAAAGTTTCTGTATCCACAGATTTATATCAGTGCCTCGAACTTATAACTTTTTAAAGGCAATAATGTTCAGCTTGCATCCCATTCCTTAACACTTACTTTCAAGTGAGATTACCCAAGGTAACCTGGATACTTAGAAATTACATTGAGATGTGTTGAAATCCTTTAAGGGTGTGTAATTTTCCTAATTATCTTGAAGATCCATGAAGTATGATATTTTGATTCTGGTAAAAAAATGAAAAAAAAAAGAAAAAAAAGTTTCTAAAAATAAATATTGTTTAAAGACGGTAAACAATGCAATAATTCCTTCTATCACTATAGCAGAATATGCGTGAATCTGACTGCTGAAAAATAGATTGTCGTGTACCAAGGTCCAGAAACGAAAGTCCACCGAACAGAAATTGCGGAAACAGCGACTGCGTTTGCGCATTTTTTTTTCTTTTTTGCTGGTCCAGAGTAATTTCTGGCTCGAGACATCTATACATATTTTCTCTAATACCCGAGTCGTTGACCTCGTTTAGATGCTGTCATCAAATCAATAGGCGATGAAAGCTTTCCTTTCTCTCGATGTGTGTGACTCGTCAAACAAGTAAAAACAATCGTGGCCAAGCTGTACGCCTATTGTAAAGTCGTTTGGGACCAGCTTCAACTTAAATTAGCAATTAAAGTTTAATACTGCCGATCCCTAGTATTCTGTGGAACAAAGAGAAACCTTTACCTCTCAACAACCACAGAGAAAACAAAAACGGCAAAGTAAGGGAAAACTGACGAAGACAAAGACTAAGGATATTTTCTAATTGTGCTGTCCCCCTTGCAGGATTTAGATAAAGACTTCCTCCACTATGATGCATTCATTCGTACTGCCATCTTGGGTTCATTTACTCTCGATTGTAATGTTGCTACCTGTATTTAGTCGTCAGATAATCATTCAACATTGTTCTCTTCAATCGCATCGCTGGATTCCACCATTCCCTCCGGTCATGGAATGCATCAACACTTCCTCTTTACTCACCCTTCTCTCTAACAATTTTGAATTTCCATATGTTTAACCCTTTGCTCGCTATCTTTTTGGTTTGTCGTTAGATATCACCACTCAAAAGTTTGTTTTATGTTTCCAGTAACTTTTATTCTTCTTCACAACACAAAAACAACAACCACCCATCAGCCCATAAATTCATAATTGTACTAAATATACTTTTTTTCACGGAAAATTAATGTAAATCATTGTTTCAGCACTTCACTTTTTATCTGGTCTTCAAATCACAAATCTTGATAATCTTAACGGAATATGGCTACTATCAATTTTTAACAAATACACAACCACACAGAGAAGCCACACAGATACACATACATATGAAGTGTATTATATACTATATATAATATATATATATATATATATATATATATATATATATATATATATATATATATATATACACATATATATATACATATATATATATATATATATATATATATATATATATATATATATATATATATATATATATATATATAATAATGAGAACGTATATAGATTGTGACACCGTGTACGTAAATCGAACCAGGGTTCCTAAGATGGCAAAGAATTGTTCATTTTGTTCTACTATCATACACGGATTTAGGTTGGATTTACGTTTATAAGCTATTAGTTTTATTATCATTAACCAAGCTACAACCCCGGTGGGACAAGAATACGGGTACAAAATTCCAAATTCCAAAGCAGAAAAAGAGAAATAGAAGTAAAGAAAAGGCTATCAAAGGGAATAACAAAGTGACGAAATAACATTCTGAACATGATTATGTATACAGATTGGGACATTAAAGATGGCTATGTATGTCTGGCCGGATGGGCCTGTCCAATAAAATGTTTCAATTAACAAAAACTGACAGATAAATGTAAATGAGCTTAACCTCAATAAAGAGAACAGAGAGTACAGAGGTTATGGCAAGATCCATGAATGGAGACCATTCGTTTGATTTGTGTGTCCTTATATCGTAGATGTAAGTATCTTCTACCATTATCATATTGACAAATTTGGATTTGGTTGAATGAATTTGATCCGGAAGGCCAAAAACTACTGCCTGTGAGGTATCCATCGCCCATGCGCAACAGGGGAAAGCACATGCTATTGCTGTATGGAGGAAAAGCTAAGAGACTGGACAGCAAGATTGGAGAAGGGAAGTGGTATCCGAGGTATGGTCATGCCTTCTCCATCATAAGGCTCAATACAACACAGTATTATAGAAGTTTTATTCCCGTTGTGACTAGATTGTTAAATCATCTTCCTAATCTGGCGGTGGATTCAGTGGAACTCCAGAAGTTCCAACTTTTTATGCTCTATTTGGTTGAAGAGGTTATCGTAAATCTCGTTCGATAGTTTGTATATGACTGATCTATTTCAACGTTACTACAGGTCTTAAAATATGGAGTTTATTTTCTATTTCCTTATTTCTTTCCTCACTGATGTGCTTTCCCTTTAGTATCCCATGGCCTGGTAGTATCATTCTCCTTTACCAACAAGGGTTGTAACTTGGCTAATAATAATAATAATAATAATAATAATAATAATAATAATAATAATAATAATAATAATAATAATAACTAGAAAATGAGAGTGCAGACCTCCGTCACGGAAGCTTATTTCTCGAAACCAACTTGCCATTCTCAGAATCAATTTAGACCGTAAACGTATTTGAAGTCTGTGTGACAACCATGTGCGAACTTGGGGTTAAGGTTAATATGGTCTTCCTTTTGCTTGACCTTGACCTTTGACCTAGGATTTTCAAAATTTAATCACTTCAATGTCTCAACATAATAATTATTCCCTGAAAGTTTCACTTTTCTATGAGTAAAATTATGGCCAGGAAGTTGTCACAAACAAATAAACAGACAAACGGACAAACTGGGGTGAAAACATAACCTCCTCCCGACTTCGTTGGCGGAGGTAATAATATAGTAGAAGGGTAAAAGTAAGTGCAACTACGGGCCAACAAGACGCAACAAAGACCTTTTAAAGCAATGCCTATTGAACATTGCTTGAGATGCACTGACACACTACCCAGCTACGGGGCATGTGGACAAATGGCCGCTGAACAGTAATAGATGCTACCCACTTTCATATCAAAGAGTTTAAGATGTAATATATATGATGTGGCAAGATGTGTGTGAAAAGAGAGACTATGGTATAGAATATTAAGTTTTATTCATCATTAAAGAGCTGTGATTTCTGATAAAACATAGGATTATAAAAAAAAAGAAAAAAAACAGCATTAGAAACATATGATGCTGGCAATACTACAGCACTGAAAACACAGTATTCATTATTATAATTTGAGGAAAACCGAAGTTTTTCCCCTATTTCATGGTGTATTTAATAAATGTTGAAATTAATGGTTTTGTACATGATGAGGATTAGAACTACTTACCAATCTGGAACACGAAACATAACATGAAATAAACATAAAATTTGATAAATAAATATTAACAGATAAATGAATAAACAAAGCAACGTTACGAAAACTTCCATTAGAACATAAGCATCCGGTTGGAACGATAATGGATCATTGTAAGGCTTAAAGTCAACAGCAGTGACATACTAACTAATTGCATCGATGTTTTCCTGTCATTGAATGTTAAGCAACGTTGGGATTAGCAGTGTGCAAGAGAATCCCAGACGCTGTTTCAACAAAGCCTCCAGACACGACCATTACAAAAACGAGAGACACGCCCAAAGAGTCTTCTTAGAAGAGGTTATATGATGCAATGAAGTTTTGCTAATCTCCTCCTCAATGTGATACGAATATTGGCTCTTTGTTTCAAAGTTATTTTATTAATAAGGAGATATGCTTAGCGTAAAAATTCTTATTTCCATGGACATAAACCGTCTGAATAACATCAGAATAAACAGTAACTAATTAGAAAGTTGGGCAAAGTTAGCATCACTTTAGTAAAACTCTCAAATGAATAATAATAAAAACACATGACCAGTGTCGCTTAAGAATATATTAAGAATATCCTTTTTAACAAAAAGTAAACTTCGTAGAAAAAAAGTCTTGAAAACTCCCCAACATAAAAAAACTGGTCCTTATTTAAAAATGAAAATTCAAGCAAGCCAAAAGGCAAAACATCCCAAGCCACAATAGCAATTCAGACAGATCTCCATTTTGTCCTGATGTGACAGTGTCCAGTCGGTCAGCTTATACGGGTATAAATAAAGCAGCATCCGGGAGTTGTGTTATTTATTCAAAAGCTTTGCTTCAACATATCTCTCTTTTATTCGTGGATTTCGATAGTCAATATTTCAGGGACTATTTTAGGAATTCTCTTTGTATTCGTATCTGCGTTTATAAAACCTCGATCGAGGAAAGGTTTGGCAATGAAGCTATGAAATATTAAAAGGAAATATAGCGAATATTTTCGCTGAATTTTATAGTGGATGGAATCGTTAGTTTTAAGAGTAGATATTCGCAGGGCTTTTCTCATATTTTCATATCTTGGCTCTCTATCTTTTTAATGTAAGAATCAAAGAAATTTCAAAGTTGATTCATTTTCTATCCAGCAGATAAATTAAAATATAAATATAATTCAGTTACCCAGCGTTGAATGTCAAACATCCTAATCGAATGTTGGGGGTAATGGAAATAATAACTTATGTATAAGTGTACCCTTTATTCAAGCTTTACTCAAAAATTTAGTCATTTTTGCTTGAATCATTGTCATTGAGAATTTTTTGAACCTTTTTCATCTGTGGATTCCCTCTCACTTTAGGTATCGTAAATTAAATAATGAAAAATCATTCAAAAGGAGTGTTTATTTTATACCAAGGTTTCAATATGAAATGGTGAAAATGTCATGATTTATTGGAAATAGGCACACCTGCTAAATTATGAAAAAGCCCGAGAAATACAAAACAGAATTTCCCCACATTATCATCATCATTATCATTATTCCTCAAAATGCCAGGAAATGCATAAAAAAAAGTTTGTGATATAAAACTCGAAAACCAAGATTCAACTAAATGAAACACCATTTGTGTAAAAACAACCATATATAACTGATTGACGTAGAATCCATCCTAAATGCGTTGACCACAACATTCACAACAGCCAGTGGGAAAAAAAGGATATGGAAGATTACCAGGAATTTTCGTGTTTCACTCTACAAAATCGCTTGGCAGTCTTCTCTTTCATTTTTCCCGATAGGTAGTTCTGACTAAAGAGTTAAAAACGAAAATTATACTTAAATAGCTACGTTACATGTCAGTGAATACATTCCATGTAACAGTTTACAGTTCCCTTTACAAATCAAACCAAAGGAAAACTACTTTAATACATACAGTGTTTCTCCTAAGTGTAATTCTTTACAGTTTAATCTTTGAAAGAACCCCAGCTTTAATCTTTTTAAACTTTTGACCATATTGTCATGCAATATTTTCACAAGCTCACTTCCCATATGAAAGTAGGCGACGTTACTGGGTCGAAATATATCTTTCTGACACTGATGGTCACAATAAAATGTCAAGAGGTTCTTTACATTCCACAAAAACTAATTTTAAGTTCTAATTATAAATACCCTGTCTTTAATCCGCAGATGCTCAGGTGGATGTGCTAAGTACCAAAAATGGACAGGATAGAAAATGAAAGAATAGGAATAATTACTAAAGCCGTAGAATTATCAAAGGTGGTCCCGTGGTATTGCCATGTGATTAGAAGGGATGAGACATATGTGGGGGGAGTGCGATGCAGATGGAGGTGCCTCGTGGGAGAACGAGGGGAAAACCAAAGCAAAGGGGGATGGATGTAGTTGAAGATCTGAGAGATAAACACTTGTGGGAGGACGATGTGTTTGATCGAGCCAAGCGTGGGAAGGCTGTTAGAAAAATTAAAAATTAACCCAACATAGAAGGTGGAAAGGATTCACAGAAAGAAGATATAAACACTACTCATATGTAAATTTTTTCCAAAGGGGGGATAACATCTAAAAAAAAAAAAAAAAAAAAAAAAAAAAAAAAAAAAAAAAAAAAAAACCATTCATGAAATGATAAATAAACTATGTTACTCATTGATTCCTTTTCTCTCACTAGATGATACAAAAACTGTATTGCCTTTATTCATAAAATCAAAAGAAATTACTTATGATTGCAGTGATTATCTGCTATTTCTTCGGCATGGTAAACCCATCTTTTATGTACTTGGGACACATATTTTAAGTGCCATCAGACACAGAGGAAAATACAGATGATTTTTAGAATGGACTGAATAGAAGTAATGTACATATGATAAGTTATTGGTTGGTTTAATAAATATGGAAAATCAAAATTTATTGGTTTCACTACCAATTGTCTAAAGTAAGGGATGCAGTTTCTTTTCTACAGTAAATTTCATGGAAGAAGCAAGTGAATTAATAATATTATTAGTATCATTACTAGCTAAGCTCCAACCCTAGTTAGGAAAGCCAGATGCCCCAGGGCTCCAACATGAAAAAATAGCCCATTGAAGAAAGGAAACAAGATAATAAATAAACTAAAGAGAAGTAATGAACAATTCAAATAAAACATTTTAAGAGCAGCAACAACATTAAAATAGATCTTTCATATATAAAGTATAACAACTTCAAAAAATCAAGAGGAGGATAAATGAGGTATAATAGTGTGCCCGAGTGTACCCTCAAGCAAGAGAACTCTACCCCAAGACAGTGGAAGACCATGGTACAGATGCTATGGTACTACCCAAGGCTAGAGAACAATGGTTTCATTTTGAAATGTCCTAGAAGAGCTGCTTACCATAGCTGAAGAGTCTCTTTTACCCTTACCAAGAGGAAAGTAGCCACAGAACAATTACAGTGCAGAAGTTACCTAGATGAGGACACAGGAGAATGTGGGAAAAATAGGCCAGGCTGTTCGGTGTAAGTGTAGGCATAGAAAAAATGAGCCGTAGCCAGAAAGATGGATCCAATGTTGTACTGTCTGGCCAATCAAACCCTTGCGGTAGTATCTAAATGGGTGGCTGTTGCCCCAACCAACCAAGAGCAACAAAATTTACAAGTTACAATTTTCCTTTTTATAGCGAACCATCATTAACATAACTATACCAAACAATTTGAGAAGATCAAACTGAAGGTATTATCTTTTCTAAAAAATAATTCTATATGTATATACTTGACAAAAGAGGGAAAAGTATTATTCACAGCCACACCAAAGCCTTGTTCAGAGTAATCTCCTTTCTTAACTTATCTCTTAAGAAGTTTTAAGACTTTAGTCTTTAACGAAATATTCTTCCTCGCTCGTTTTAGAGTAATATATAATGCCAAAGAAATAAAAAAGGAACAACTTTTACCGCGAATACCGCGAATCCAGTATCTTGTCCTTCAAAAAAAAAAAAAAAAAAAAAAAAAAAAAAAAATCCACCACCTAGAACCTATTAGAAGTAAATGGCGATAGCAATTCAAGATTTTGCGGAAGGCGAGATATAATTTCATGCAATATTTTCCTCTCAACTGGAAAATCTCGTTGTTGGGAGATTGAGTTTCCATCCTGCAAAAAAAAAAAAAAAAAAAAAAAAAAAAAAATTAATCGACTATTACAATATAAGTGATAAGTATAATAACTTTCGGGACAATTATCTGGAGAATTTGTCAGAAGAACTTATATCATGTGATGATGTTAGGTTGTTTGACTGTCAAACAACCTAGTTTCATTTTTTTTTTAACTGGCCTTTTCTTTGTTAAGGTGGTTGTTTTTGTTTACTTGTGTCACAATGTGAGTGGCAAGAATCAGTCAGGTTTGGGAAGCCAGAGGGACCGTTTCTCGTGATGTAGTCGAGAAGGAGCAGCAGACCCAGCTTTGGAGTGTCTCCTAGTTGGTGGTGACTTGTCCTCAACCTGGTCCTCGAGGTCGAGATGATTTGGAAGCGTTGTTCTTCGGTGGCAGCAAAGTGGCTGTTGTGTTCGACACTGTCGTGGTAGTTCCCGCAGTGTTCGATGGACGTCCTCGAGGATCAGGGATTGTTTATGAATGTTTGTATGTTGGAGGAACCAGTGTAATAATGAGAAGATTCTCTTATTAATTTTTCATGGCTACTGTTTACTGTGTTTTTTGTTGTCGATTAATTTTGATAATTGTTTATCATGTACTTTAACTTCACGTAAAATATATTTGTAATTTTAAAGTTTAACTTATTTTGTGGTAACGATCTTTTGTCTCTGTGCTTCCCAATACCTGTACTCATTGTAATTATTGTATATAAGTTATTTTTGTATAAATTTTGTATAATAAACTAGTTTAAGGTACTTGAGCATTTTCTGTTTTACCCACCCCTTTGGTTGTTGCAGTCCATCGGTTCATTTCAGTCCCAATTCTTTTAGTATTTTTAAAGAACCTGATGAACCATTAAGGCGGTTCATAACAGATGAGCAAAACGCTTTGGGATATGGTCAACCATTTTCAGTGAGTAAAAAATTCTAAATTGTTGGTATTGCTTCTGTATTTGTTGCATTTGGAAAAAACATGAACATACCACAAAGGGACATAGCTAAAGGATTAATACATTCTGTACTGGGATCTTTGGACATGTCTAATTTCCGAAAATGTTTTTAATAGCCATAAAACATTTGGAAAAAAAAATACACTGTATTGTAAATCACAATAGAAGATGAGACAAATGAGATCGTTATTATGGACAAAACTACATACTTATAAAAATGTACATATATATATATCATATATATGTATGTATGTGTGAATGTATGTGTGAATGTATTATCGACACTTAACTATGTATTTGTTTATATATATATATATATATATATATATATATATATATATATATATATACACACACATATATACACACATATATATAAGTATATATATATATATATATATATATATATATATATATATATATACTTATATATATATATGTGTGTGTATATATATATATGTGTGTGTATATATATATATATATATATATATATATATATATATATATATATATATATATATATATATATATATATATATATATAGTTAAGTGTATATAATACATACACATACATACATATATATATATATATATATATATATATATATATATATATATATATACATATATATACATATATATACATATAGATATATATATATATATATACAGTATATACACACACATATATATATATATATATATATATATATATATATATATATATATATAATTTATATATATGCATATATATATATATATATAATTTATATATATGCATATATATATATATATATATATATATATATAATTTATATATATGCATATATATATATATATATATATATATATATATATATATATATAATTTATATATATGCATATATATATATATATATATATATATATATATATATATATATATATATATATATATATATATATACATATATTTATATACACAGAGTTATCACATATACACAGTGAAACCTCCTTATTGTGTGATTCCCCATTCGCCGATTTGTCTATCCACTGTTGAGCTTTTTAAACCTTTGTAAATCAGATATGCGGTGAAAATTCACTGAACTGCGGCCGCTAAACTGGGAGCACCAAGAATTGTATTTAAACTACACGCCATTACATCACAACTAAACAGGGTACACTGGTGTAATGTCGTGCATCAATGTAAAGGAAATTTTAGCGCAAAGGATTAAAGGCTTCTACCATTCTTCCATTGGTTCTATTCCAATATGATTTATCTTTTCATTTCTATCATTCACACATTTTCGCTGTTCTTTTCAGTCTAGTTTAATTCTTATGCCCTTATTCACTTCCGTATTTTTCTTTGTCCTTATTCCATTCTATTTGGTATTTCTCCCATTCTTGACTCTATTCCCTTTTCCTTTTACATTTCCATTTCTTTTATTCATGTACTTTTACTATTCATTTCAGTCTATGCGTATATTATTCATACACTTCTTCCCTTCCCTATTCAGTATTATCCTTATTCCCTTTCATATTTCTTATCATCCTTATTCCCTTTTATTAAATATTTACCACGATATTCTATTAGTGTTAATTCCATTTTAATGCAGATTTTGTATAGACGAATTTACAAAAAGAAAAAAAAACTTTTTTTACCCCCGTATTTTACTAAATAATAAACCAAATTCATGCTTCAGCGCACGTCACCCCAGTTTCTAATTTTAACCTACACCACCCTCTTATTTACAGACCGAGTAAGTGAAGTACAAAAGAAATTTGGTTGTTTAGTAAAGCTATAATTTTCAATAACTCCTTCATTTGCTAACAGAAAGACTTGTGCAATTTAGAAATAAGCTCTTTAAAGATATTACAACATGAAACCATGGTCTACTTTTTATTGGAAAAAATGTCAATGTTGACATCTAGTAACTAGAAAAGCACTCTGAGAGTGCAGACCTCCGCCACGGCAGCTTATTTTTAGACCTTTTGCTTAAGCTTGAGCTTAACCTTGACCTTTGACCTAAGACTTCCAAAATTTAGTTACTTCCACGTATCAACATGACAATTAATCCCTGAAGGTTTCACTACTAAATGAGTGAACAAGTTGTTCACAAACAAACGGACAAACGGGGGCGAAAAAATAACCTCCTCCCAACTTCGTATGTGGAGATTATTAACTTTAAGACGCTAACTTGCTGTAATGGAATATTACGTTTCATTTCGAGACTGATTTTGAATTTTGATATATAAATTTCATAATGGGTAGATTTGAAAATATTTCATGTTATATTATGATACCTTTGTAGAACTTTATTTAGATGATGGCGAATTATTTCGTTAACAAGTAAGAAATTAATCAAACTAATAGGGATTTC
>NC_090732.1:145408332-145425832 GCF_036898095.1 Palaemon carinicauda
CTTCCTGAAATCCTTTCACAACCAGCGATATGGAATGATACATCGATATTCCATTTATCATTCAAAATCAATTATTCCCGTTGTCTAAAGTAACCTTAGAATTTCAGTTTCTTTATTCTTTTCAATAGGAAATATCCTAATACTCGATATTCATTGATCATAATAAGATTACTTTGTATCAGACAAATGAGCATACAAATTATACCTCATCCTTTTCCCTCTAGAAAAATGAAGATAAATACATGCTCACCTTATCGCTGGAAATCTAGCAAATGGACAGTGGTAAATACCAAATTAATTTCATTTTCCAGTATCTGGATTTGTCAGTGGCAGACAGATTTGCCGAAGTGACAAGGCCAGTACAAAATCAAAGCAAGAGATGATATGGAACATAGATAAAACAATGGCTACGCTGAATTATTTTGTTTCTACTTCATGGTAATGCAGCTCGAGAATTTATTATCATTATATTTATTCTTTGAAAAATTCTTTAAATTTTCGTTAACAATATGTAAAAAGGCTTTGCTATGTTAACAAAATTGGGAAAAGAGCAAGTTTTACAGGGTATTTGTGGGACGAATACCAAGAGGTAAGGAAAAAAATCACTTAAAACTTCAGAAATCAGGTTGAAACTACCAGCAAATTGAGATCGTAATTCAGGACAATATTGGTTAGTAACAATTATGTATAGACCTAACCTCGAGACAGACCTTACGACGACAATAAAAGAAGAGCGCTTTGTCAAAAAGAATTCAGACAATGAAATTGAATGTTTTAGCATTGTCAAAATGGTTGAGAATGTCTTCTCTACATATTGAGATTTGATGATTACTAATTTGTTGGCTATTGGTAAGATTTTGGTTAGGAATTATGAAATAACAATATCTTCTGTTTGTTCTATGAGGTAGGAACTTGTAAGGTTGACTAAAAGATTAAAAAAAATAACGTACGAGGGAAGCTATGAATGTCATAGCTGAATCGTGCAGTCTCTTACCTAAGTAATTCCGTTTCATCCTTTGATATAACAAATACCTGTTTCATCGCATGCTTTCCCATATCCGTAACGGTAAAATATAAGAGGATTTAAGGATTTGACAAGACTTTAACAATAATATCTAAATGCTATGACACAATGTTACTGACAAATTCTATTGGAAAAGGACTTTCCCTCAAAAACGCATTTGAAGATTTTGACTAGAAAACTTCTCCATGTAAGTTTACACAAAACGGTAAAATCTCGGGATAAATTCGAAGAATTTAAGCGATTAAGTCTGTTTTTTTAGAACTAAAATTCTTAGAATAATATGAAGTAAGATGAATAAAAGTGAAAAACAAGCCTGGTCTTCTTACTATTTCTCATCTTCAGATAGTGAATATTCTTAAATTCTTAATTCTTAAATATGGGCACAAGCGGTATACAAAGCCAAATCAATTTATACTACTAAATCTTATAAATATGATAACTGATCATAGTTTAAATATAGCTAATCAAGTGCACATAATTGCATCGCTACATCAGGTATGAACTTTCTGTATTACCTTTCAATGTGTGAGTAAACATCTTTCTATATCCAACGGGTCTTAGCTGAAATAGAATTCAAACTTACTAAGCCATACATACGTCTACTGGTTTACTTATATATATATATATATATATATATATATATATATATATATATATATATATATATATATATATATATATATATATATATATATATATATACATATATATATATATATATATATATATATATATATATATATATATATGTATATATATATATATATATATATATATATATATATATATATATATATATATATATATATGTATATATATATATATATATATATATATATATATATATATATATATATATATATATATATATATATAAATGTTAAATGATCTACCTTTGCAGTAAGAAGCTCAGCCCACTGTTGCATCATGACCATATCTTGAAGCTGATTAGGTGGCAATGGTTTCACACCTTTGGCCACTTTGAAATACGTTATACGGGCGAAACGGTTATGGGGGTGTATTTATATTGAGCATAAAAAATAGCAATAGGCATTTATTAAGGCTGCCCACAAATAAAACAATCCATGATGCATCATCACAATAAATTGATATCTTTATAATGACAATACTGTATATAGACATATCTTTTAGCTGGGGTTTAAAGGACGATCATGAATGGCAGAGGGAAGGGACAGTGACAAATCCCTATCTAGCAGGACAATGCTCTAGAGACTGACCATATATACATATGATCAGTGCCCGAGCCCCTTCTCCACCCAAGCTAGGAACAGGGAGGGCAAGGTAATGGCTACTGATGATTCAGCAGGTATATCTATAGGCTCCCTCAAACCCCCATCCTTAGTTCACAAGGATGGTGAGGTTTCAGACACCACAAGAAACTATCGAGCTTGAACGGGACTCTAACTCAAGTCCGGCAGATCACATGGTATGGACAACATACTGTTATCGTGTGGAGAGAGATTATCATCCGACCGAGACAATTCCGTACTGGTAATTCAATCCTATTTCGAGGGTTGACCAATCACAAGGGAAGCTACTATGCAGTGAGCGGGGCTCTTCTGTATAGCTGCATGATGCCTTAAAATTTATAGTAGCGTTCACATATGTGTGTGTCCTTTTGACGTAAGCAGTCCTGCTAACTAAGAAGTATGAAGCGAATGTGTCTTATTACATCGAGTGGTTATTTTACCAGCATCATTAAATTCCCCCTTTCAGTGCTTGTATTTCTACTCTTACTAACCAAACAAAGAAAATAATCCGTTCACTATTTAAGAGAGTAATGTACTATCCTTAAAGGTTTCTCATGAATAAAAGCCTCGTCACTGAAGTGTTCTCACCAAATTACACAACACAGTTTAATTGCACCGTACCCAGAGATATGAATAAAGCTAAGAATAAGCCATTTATTCTCTCAATCCCATTAAGCATTAATTACGCATGGAAATCAGTCACTCTAAAGAATATTAAATGAAGTACTTCACGTTAATGTTGCTATGTAGATGTGAAATAATAATAATAATAATAATAATAATAATAATAATAATAATAATAATAATAATAATAATAATAATAATAATAATAATGGCATAAAAAGAACAATCGTGATCTGAAAATGCACTAAGAAAAATAAAATCTCTTCTTGAATAACTTTATAATTATGTTGATATAAGAGTACACATTCCAGAAGCTTTCGAGTGTCATTCAAAGCTAACGAATTCTCTAGGACTTGGGAGGCTCTTGTGGAGAGAGGAATGGCGTGTTTCACCGATTCCATAAGACCTTTTGACAGTACAACTTTCTGTTTTGAGATCTCGGTTGGAGGGATTCGCTCAAAATTTTAAAAGGTCTCCCAGATTATTGAATGTTTTAAAAATACAGTTTTTTTATAGTTTTTTTTTTTTTTATCATGACCATAGCTAAATGTCATTTTCATTCGTATGAAGGGTTTTAAATTCATCTAATTTTCGTATATCTTTTATTCTATTTTGCATATTTGTTTATGGAAAAATGAGACCCAGACAAATCTCCTAGAATGTATTTCTTATTTCACGACCTGTAATATATAATTTTGAAGTTTCATTAATTTCAATTGTTCTTTGCCTTAAATATCTTTGGACAAATAATAATAACACATTTAAGGACCCTAAATTGATGGTGGTTAGGCAGTTGACTTTTAAAGTGAAAAAAACTTCGTCTCATTGCAAGATTAAACTGAAAATTTATTGATCAAATAAAACTCATGCTGCTCGATGTTGTTTGAAAATAAATGAACGACTAAAGCTGGAGATCATACAACTAAAATCAGTTAAAGAATCCATTTCTTTTAACTATTGTATATGTGTGTATGTATGTATGTATGTATGTATGTATGTATGTATGTATATATATATATATTTATGTATATATATATATACATATATATGCATATTTATATATATATATATATATATATATATATATATATATATATATATATATATATATATATATATATGTATATATATAGGTATATATATATATATATATATATATATATATATACATATATATGTATGTATGTATATATATACATACATATATATATATATATATATATATATATATATAAAAATATATATATATGTATATATATATATATATATATATATATATATATATATATATATATATATATATATATATATATATAAAATTTCTGGTACTCAGAAACCCATGGGTCAGGCCGATCACTATAACAATGAAACAATTTCACAAAATGGTAAGTTGACAGTTTAGACCACAGATTGATTCACAATACCCCAAAAAATGAATTGAACGAATCTGACCATCGATGCTATCGGAAATTACTAGCTTCATATATAGGCCACCCTCCCTTGAAGAGCAAGAAAAATAGTAGAGAAAAATTGTTTTATTTCTGGTGTGGGAAACACAGAAAGAGTAAAATACAAAATTGCAACCTTACACAATCATACCCAGCTTCACCTAACCTAGTGCTCCGGATATCTTTGCCCAACTGAGGCTTTTCCCCCATGATATCTCCCCCCTTCCCTAACCTTTCCTACCAAGATGCATCTCTTAGAAAATCTTCAATAAATCACCTATGTACCTAGGCTAGGCATATTACCTTTACTTATTCAGAATAAAACACTGCAGATGGTGATTATCATTACTTTGTGTATTAAACTTATGACATTTTGCATTTTATAAGTCTATGGATCACACTAGAAAACTTAAAGCCATTATTTGAATCTGATTGCAATAAAACTTATAACCGATGGTTACTGAAACGGAGATTGCGAGTCAACAGAGCACACATTGAGCGTCATTTCTAAACATGTCCCGAAAATAAAATCTATCCCGGTTTTTTTTAATTACACTACGGTTTCAGAACTGTAGCTAATAGTATAAACTTACAAAAAAGAGCCTACTGATTTTCCTTATCCTGTTCCCTTAATTCTATATGAAAAACAAAACTTATTTTCCCTTTGGGAGCCCCATTACATCAAACTGTTCAAATCTCATTGAAACGACTAGATTCAGTTACTAACATTACACAGCAAATATTAGCGTTTTTTTATACTATATTATATTAAATATTATATTATATATACATTCAGATTAAGTATATTTCCTAAATACCCACTTGGTTTGTATTAGAACAATAGCCCCGAACTAATTTGTCATGGTAAAGGCATCTTAGTCTGAACAAAACGATAAGGACACGTGGATCTTTTACCTCGAGTTACTAGGCCAGGTATGAAATTTGTGTTTGCAGAGTTCTTTCTTTTGTTTTGTCTTTCTAGCGAAATGGAAATCCGAGAGAAAGGGAGAGAAGGGTTTCTGAGGTGGCAGCACGTGATCATCATGCCCTGGGCACCTGAGGTTGGTGTCACCTTTTTCACATGTAGCCAAGGAAAGTGACTATCATGCTAAGGCCTTGTGGATGGATACGCCCTTCACTACTTCCTGCGCGACAGAAATGCAGCAGTTGTCACCCAAAGGTTAAAACTTGACCAGCCAAAGGCTAAGGCCCGAGAATGTGTTGAATGATAAGACAGTAAGATCCCTTGAACTAGTGACTATGAGCATTACATAAACATTAACTTTCCCCAGCACTCTAACTGCCCCATCCCAAGATGGGTTTAATAAATGCTCTCTATGATTGGAAAGATTGATTGAAATGAAAAATAGCTTCCAGGTTCTACTGTAACTTTCATTGTTATACCATATGCATTGTCAAAATCCTGTAAACGAGAAAGCCAGTTTGTTAGAAATAGAAAAGAAAAGAAAAAATAATAATGATAAAAATTCAACTACTCGTCTGATTCCTTTGTAAGTTAAAACCTTTACTTTTTCCAGCATATATTTTGCAGTACCTAGGAATATATTATGGCGTGAGTACCACAGTCAATTTTATTTAAGGGTAGTGTACATGAACATACGCTACTGGGGTCTAAGTGATGTCAGGCAGGGCAGCCGATCACTACTATGGTCTACCCCAAGGCCAAAGCAACATTCTCCAAAAAGAAGGCAACTGTGCTTACCCCAAACAAAATGTAAAAAAAAAAAAAAGCACGTTATTATAAGAAGTCAGTTCTAAAAATCAATGGAATTACTTATAAATTGGATTTATCACTATTGAATATTTAATCCAAATCAATACAATATAACCATAACTATCCTAATTTAGCGAATGCACCTCTACTAGTGGGGGAATTTAAGTGGTTTGAGTTGGCCAGAGAGCTGTTGAATCAACTGCAGATGTGTGCGTTAGAAGAGCCATCATATTATTCAAAATGGGAGGAATAAAAATAAGTGACAACATTCTCTTTTTTAGATCCGGAAATTTCTTCATGAGTGGGTGGCGAAAGAAAAGTTGAACCTGAGATATTTCTGAGTGTGAGTGTATGTGTGGGGGTAGGGGGGTGGGGGGGGGGGGATGTCCAACCCTTTTTGGATCTGGAGGCCATACGACTAGGGTGAGGGCACTGTTTAACGTGCCAGCACTGAAGAAATCTTATGGTACCTTCATGAGTCAATTAATGGAACATGGCTCATGCTAGGTTGTGCCAAATGTATCGTAATAGATTACTTTTTGTCAGCCCTAATGAAGAGATGAGAAGAGCCACAAGTCCGAAAATGCTGTACAATGCTTTACCACATTGAACCTTTATCTTTTATCCTATGGAGTTGCTGTTTCCAATAGGGCTAAACTCATGGTCTGGAACTGAAGTAAAATTTCAAATGGACCTTTTGAGGTTAAAAAGTAAAGCATTCAATGCAACTCGATGAGAGAAACCTGATGATGCAAACCCCATTCCGGCATCATGAATATTACGGTGTAATCGGCAAAAAAATAAGAGCTGAAATTTGACTCTTGACCTGATCTAAGAGATCACCAATTAACCAAGGACCTTAAAAATGC
The DNA here is from genome assembly GCF_036898095.1 of Palaemon carinicauda. Taxonomy (NCBI): domain Eukaryota; kingdom Metazoa; phylum Arthropoda; class Malacostraca; order Decapoda; family Palaemonidae; genus Palaemon; species Palaemon carinicauda. The sequence continues at coordinate 145,415,304 of NC_090732.1, forward strand.
TTGTTTTTGTCCTGAGCCTCTAGCTTAATTACGGGCCAAATGCAGAGGTTGTTATATCAAGCTCCCATAGCCATCTGTGTTATGAAAAATGTCAAAACCTGGCAAAGTAGTTAAGCCAGATAATATGTCCAGATATGTCAGCAATATCTAAGAAAATGTACTTACTCCTCATGTGTGGCTTGACGATGGTGGATATGTTTAGTGCTGAAAATTGCATCATTGTAAATGTATAAGTATGACATTGAAAGGCAAAAAATAGATGATTTTTATTGCTTTTTCGAAAACTATGTAATTCATTAACTTAGCTTTTAAAATTGTTTGTAAGCAGAATAACATAATACTGCTATTAACAGTAATAAAAACAAAATAAATGAATTTATGAAATTATAAATAAAGTAATGCAGGTAAGCAATAGAGCAGTGTCATAATATGGCAAAGTGCAAGGATCTTGTGGTAGGGATGTGGTGTATGATTCAGGTAAATCCTCCAATTTTGGCCACAAGGCAGTGCATCAAAGCAATGCCGGCCTCTAGTAATTAGAGTGGCTGCAGATTATGGAAAGGTGCATGAGGGTCTTGTTGAATATGTTGTAAAAGCAGATAGGTGCTTTCAAAAGAGGAATTTTTTTGTATGTGTGTACATGAGGAGACCTATGAGTAACTGAGAACTTCATTGTTTGGTAGTCATTGTGTTAAGTGGCTTAGAGCATTAAGGATGGTTTATTCGATGTGGTAAAGCTGTATTACAATGGTTAACAGATTAGGTTAAAATAGCCGGGCTTGTGGTCATAAGGTCGTTTCTGCTGTTAAGTGTTGTTGCTGGTAGTCTGAACATTTGGGGAAGTTAAGAGTCCTGAATGCTTCTAGAATTTACTCTCTTGCTAAATGAAGCCCTATGCATTGTAATTCTATTTCTGTTGACAGAAATGCCACAAACTATCAAGTTCTGTAACATGGCAGAGGAGGAAAACGTTAGTAGGGATGTGATGAAGCACAACAGATGGCAAAGCACTAAAGGAACAAAGACATGGTGGGTCTCATAACAGTTTTTAGTTCATGAAACCATAGAGCAGACAGGCACTGCATAACGTAGATAGAGACAGACTGAGGATGGACTTTTCAACGGGAATATACCTCTTTTTTTTTTTTTTTTTTTTTTTTTTTTTTTTTTTTTTTTTTTTTTTTTGCGGCCAGGGAGGATGCTATGCATTGAGGGACAAGTGGGCATTTACAGCAATGATGTATTGACACTGGCTAAACAAATTGAAGGTTGAATAGCTGGAGTTAGCTGACAACTTGGCATTTGAAACCAGATTCCCACAACATATGTCATCACTGCAAGAAGTGCCAAGTTTTGAGTCTGTTCCCGTGAATAAGTTTATGGTCAGGGCTTGGGTGATAACAACACCCCAAAGGATCAGATCCTACTTTAGTTGCTACAAGAGGGGTTATCATAAAACTGAAAAAGAGAAAGCAAATAAAGGAACCCCCTCACTCTTTGCTTCTATTATAAGTTCTAGTTAAGAGAAGGGGAGAGTGGGTCATTGTTGACCCAGGCAGGTTGACTAATGTGATGGCAACTGGTGTATAGCTGTCGGGGAGAATATAATTAAAGGGAATTTGATGGTAGAGACATTAACTGTAGGGGTATGAGTGAGGTAAATGCAGTAGTGCATGGGATACAAGGGAGCATGCACATGATTGTAGCTGGCAGCATTGTCACACTCGGTGATGTAATGATAGGAATGAACATAATTGGCCAACTGGAGGGTGTTACAACTCATAAGAATGGAGTGATCATAGGGATGTGTATGCCCTGGCATTAGAGCAAAATAGTTTGAATAGTGAATACCTCACAATAGACCAGAGAGAAGGTTTGTCATTTTCGTGATCGAGGATAAGGACTCCCATGTAGAGTTCGATGATCAGCATCAGACAGTTGAATGTTTCCTAAAAGAAGTGTGATCCATTATGGAAAATTTGTAAGAGATAAAAAAAAGTTCAAGAGATAGGTCTGTGAGCAGATTAAAGATGGCCTACTTGTGCCTTAAAGGGAGAAGGGGAGAAAACAACCGCTGCCACTGATGGCAGTTGTGAAGGCAACAGTAAAGTCCAAAGTAAAGTCCATCCTGTCCTGGTTTTCCGGGAACTGAAGGACTATTTGCAGTGATACATTGGTGACATCACCATGGATTTATGTGCCAAGACCCTATGGGAGTAGCAGCAGATGAAGCGGGCCATCACTATTGTTGATCTGAAGTTAGTATACCTGAAGCTACTTGTACCAAAAAGTTGCAGTAGTATCAGTGCAGGAAATCACATAATTACTTATAATCTAAAGATACTGGAGTTTGGGCTGAATTTGGAATTGTAAAGCATGGACTAGTTCATGTGATGATCCTGGGGGAAGAGTGAAAAGGTGGAGTCTGGTATCAACTCTTAAGTGATGATATACTCGCGATAATACTGTACCGATGTCAGAGGAGGCTCTGCAATACCTGAGGAGATTTGGACTGATTATGAAACCACTAGAGAGCTTGGTAAGAGGAGGTATCTCACTTTGTGAATGAGACTAGGCAAGGACAAAAAAGAGACTCTTACTCTCCAGAGAGGGAATGTAATTACTGAAGATATCTAAGGCCTAAGCAGAAGGAAGCTTTTTCCTGTGTATGAGGGACTAGTGGGCTAACACTGCACTAATACATGACTTTGGAGAGAAATAAGCACAGAGTAAAATGGGAAGATGAGGTCAGGAAAATATCAACTGCGATGATTGGTGGTATAGTAGAAATGGTTAAAGATGATCCAGTGAAAGATTGCTGTACTTGCTGAAAATATGTTTTTGGAAATGAAGAGGAACAAAAGCTGAGTTGGATGCTGTGTTGAAAAATTCCAACCTAAAATTGAAGTGGGGACTGGGTAACATTAAGGTTTAAATCAATTCAGCTAAACTGCTGAGATGGGTGAAATCAGAGGTCAAAGTCGAGGGGAGGATCCAAACGAATAGGGCAATTGAGATGACCTTAAAGCAGTGAGAGGATTAGTTGATGGATTTTAATTTCAAGTTGCAAATAATATTTGCATTTTTGGATGAAAAACAAGAAAGATGAATTTGCCCTTTCCCATGCCAATTAATTTTTCTTGTATTTATTCCTATTATAAGTCCTGCTTGCTCCTTTTTTTCTGTTAATATTTTCAGGGATTAACAGGATTCTACTACCAGCCATCTCCATCAATATGTGGTACTCTACCAGAAATATTTCTCAGTAACTCCTGTACAGTTCTATGGATATTCAAGCTAATTTTTACACACTAAATGTTTACTTCCTCTACTAATCTAATGCTACTGAGAACTAATTCCTTGAAGCTTTTTCATGTTGGCCGAATCACTTTTTTTCCCTTGACCAACTCATCTTCCATAAAGTCAGATACCAACAATTTGTGTTGATTACCAACATTCCCCTTTTATTATCGTACAATTTTTCACTTTTGTTAGATTGCTTTTCCTACACGTCAGGAAATCCAGTCGGGGTTTCTCATTCCAATAATGCATGATGAATAGTTTTTATTCATAAGCCAAGTATGCTTAATTGTAATATCAAACGCGACTGCAAAATTATTATAGGTTTTTCTTCTTTCTTCGTTTATCCAATACTGTGTGCCCCGTGAATCCTTGGGATGTTTCTACGATTATATGCAATGTGCCCACTTAAAAAACTTCCAAAGACTAGTCTTTCTTCCAATTTTGTGATGTCATAATGTCATCCATCTCTTTGCAGAATCTATATGAACTTCCTCAGGGCTTAATACGTTTTGCACTTGTTACATAGAAAATGTGTACAACCACAAAAGTTTTACTAGAATTATACAGTACCACAATTTTGATTCCCACCCACTAAATTTTCTTTCATCTCCTTGTCAATGATAACGCCTACTCTACTTCTTCATCTATCGTCAGCTCCACTGTATAATACTGTATATTAGAGCCACTGCCAATCTCCTTTACCCTGCTTCATCTCCATTTTGTCTATTGTACACACTAAATGTCAACTTTCCTTCTCTCCATAACATCAGCCAACTCTCTACTTTGCCATTCATACTACCAACGTTTCCACCATTTCCTTATCATCACTTTTTATACTTGGCTCTTTAGTCGCGCTCTTACTTGACAAGGTAGTGTTCGTTTATAAAAGGGGGATCGGCAAAGACCCACATGCATTACGTGAACTAGGTATGACCTGGTATTCTGTTTTGAACTGTTCTTAGCTACTGTTCAGTATATAGCCAATTTCTCTTTTTCCGTTTGTCTTTCTTGGTACTCGCCCTCACCATTAACCTGGGATTAGGACGCGTGTGAAGTTGTGCTGAGATGCATCCCCTACGGCTGATTTTAAATTGAAATGCAATAGCTTAGTTTTATTTCAGAATATGGCACACGAAAGAAAATCACGGAAAAACATTAGGAACCAAATGGGCTTCTGAGGATATACTAATCATGTTTTGAGATTCAGGAAACCAAAAAAGAAAAAAAAAAAGTATATTCAGGAATTTCAATTTAAAGCAGCAATGGAAGCAATGTTATTGTTCCATAATAATGATTCGGAATTCCCAATTATCCGTTGTGCCACAAATTTTCTTAGATACCTAAATGCCTCAAAACCTAACAAGAAATATTTTGTAAAAGTGCAGTTGAGCTGACGGCTCAGAAACTTGAAATACCGGTGCATTAACTTTCTCCCAAGAGCGGTAAGAATAAAAACAATTAAGTAATAATGTAACTTCCTCTTTTCTTTCTATACTTTTCTCCTTTTATCACTTTTCTCCTTTTATCAATACCTTCATCTCCCATATCATCCACTGGCATTGAATGAATACAATATTCCGTAATAAAACGAATATTGCACTGAATAATTGTCTCAATTGCTGTTTATCCATCTTTTTATTTTATCAAACCTGTATTCTTTTGGATTTAATGGGTATCTCTCATAAATGCTCATAACTATATTATTCTGCCGATTCTATTTCTATGGTAGAGAGAATATGATAATTTGCTAATTGGACAATGTACCCTCTCATCTATGTGCCTAATTAATTCCATTAATGAGCCCTTGTACCTGCATTAGTCTCATATAATGAAATGAGTAATTAATTCAGTGATTAATAATCAACCTCGAATCCGTTAAATTTTGCAGTAAGTGAAACATCATATTTGTTCTTAATTTATAAATTGTCTATAATTTTCAAGTTTAATATAACTAGATCGTCTGTTCGGTCACTTAATTGATAACAGCTTCTAAAGTATATACATTTATTATTATTATTATTATTATTATTATTATTATTATTATTATTATTATTATTATATATATATATATATATATATATATATATATATATATATATATATATATATATATATACATATATATATATATATATATATATATATATATATATATATATATATATATTTATAAAATGAAAATTTAATATATATAAATATATATGGCTTATCTTTTCAATCATTCACTGTTTGGTCCGCTTCTCGACATACTATGCACTATTGTTTAAATTTACAGACATTTCTCTAATAATCTTATGCATCTGTATCTAGTCTTTTGGGATTTATTCTGATTTTAAATCCTTTCCAGCACTACCATAATAATAATAATAATAATAATAATAATAATAATAATAATAATAATAATAATAATAATAATAATAATAATAATAATAATAATAATGATAATAACAAGTGAGGATTATATGTTTGATAATGATAATAATTTGTGAAAATAATAATAATAATAATAATAATAATAATAATAATAATAATAATAATAATAACAAACTAAATCCACAGATTCTTAAATTCTCCAATAATTCCAACTTCATTTCAGTTTTGCCGCTCCTTTAATCGCCTAATTATCAACAAGAATAAATAAAAGTAGGCCGGGTTTAATTCAGCCAAAGGTGCGTTTGATTCCCTCATTAGAAGGAAGAAGAGACCCAAACGAATGCGCTAATGAAGTGCTTCAATAATCAGTACCGGCTGATTAGCTTTTAACAGGAAATCGGGAACTTGAAGACAACCTCCGCCTACCTGGCTTCTAGTTACTAAGACCTTATTAGCTTCTATCTGTTATTTGGCAGTTTTTCTTTTCCTTTTTTATTCTTGTTTTTTATGGGGGATGAAGATGCTAATTAGTCAAATTACGTTATCATCAAATCATTATAATCAATAATAAATGTCATCATCGTTAAAAAATTAGTACTATATAACTTTGACGTTGTAATTAAAGGGGTAGAATGTCTTCAGAATTGTGAATTTGAGTATATATTTCACGACATGCAACTAATCTTTCGTCGAATTGTTCATTTATCTTCTTCCATCCTACTCACCTGGTTAGAATAGGTAGATAGAATATTAATGTCCATCGTTATCTATTAAATGAAAGCAAAGTTAAATCTTGAAAACGCTTCGTTGTTCTTCCCATAAACGCAAATGATATTTTCCTTGATTATTTGATTGCCTCTGGAGCAAGAGCAGAAATATATTATTATTATTGTTATTAATTGCTAAACTACAACCCTAGTTGTTATAAGGCCAGGGGCTCCAACAGGGAAAATAGCCCAGTAAGGAAAGGAAACAAGGAAAAATAAACTATTTTAAGAACAGCAATAGCATTAAAATACTGTAAATATTTCCTATATAAACTATAAATCTTTAACAAAACAAGAGGAAGAGAAATAAGATAAAATAGTGTGCCCGAGTGTACTCTCAAGCAAGAGAACTGTACCCCAAGACAGCGAAACACCATGGTACAGAGGCCATGGTACCATCCAAGATCAGAGAACAATGGTTTGAATTTGGAGTGTCCTCCTAGAAGATCTGCTTACCATAGCTAAATAGTCTCTTCTACCCTTACCAAGAGGAAAGTAGCCAATGAATAATTACATTGCAGTAGTTAACCCCTTGAGCAAGGAAGAATTATATGGTAATCTCAGTGTTGTCAGGTGTATGAGGACAGGAGAATATGTAAAGAATAGGCCAGACTATTCGGTGTATGTGCAGGCAAACGGAAAATGAGCCGTAACCAAAGAGAAGAATCCAATTAGTACTGTCAGGCCAGTCAAAAGGATCCCATAACTCTCTACCGGTAGTATCTCAGCTGGTGGCTGGGGCCCCGCCCAACCTACTACCTAAATGATAATGTTATTTAGGTTCTACTACTAATCTTTTAGTATTATCATCTTTACTAATATTGCAATTGACAATTTCACGCAGTTTTACAACAAAATTTCGTTCCGTAAAGAAAGACTTAAGAATATTTCATCCCAGAGAGTAACCCTTTTCATGATTATGTAAGCCAATACAAGCTCCAATTAATATTCAAATGTGCAATTATCTGTCGAAATCATAACAATTGAGTACAATGCACATGTATGGAATCTGCCTTTCTCTCTGCTTGACTTAACTTTAAAACACATACTCATGTATATGTATATATATATATATATATATATATATATATATATATATATATATATATATATATATACACGTTTGTGTATGAGTGTACGTATACATATACATACATACAGTAACTCATGCATACACATTATATATATATTTATATATATACATATATATATATATATATATATATATATATATATATATATATATATATATACACACACATATATATATATATATATATATATATATATATATGTGTGTGTGTATATATATATATATATATATATATATATATATATATATATATATATATATATATATATATACATACATACATACATACATACATACATACATACATACATACATAAATATCCAGATAGTTTTTAGGATAACAGGAGAAACCTAAATACAGTTTTCCTAAGATCCCAAAAATTATCCGGAGAGTCACCACTAAGATATTGTCTATTCATTATAAACGTAAGGTAACATGTCCAAGTATCGCATTTAGAAGCGGCATAAATAACTTTGATGGTAGTCCAGAATCTGCTTCCCACCAGAGAGAATGTTGTTGTGAAGAAATAACTGGAATCAGACACCAACTTAATCTTCAAATATAGAAGTTCTGCGGTAGCGGGTAAGCTTCACATTCTAAAGCTTAAAATACACGTTAAAAAAAAAAGCGTCAAAATTTTGCACCAAAATTTTGATATCAAAATTTTGATGCAGAATTTGAGTGTGTGTAGGACGTTTTGATGTCAAAACGTCCTACACACACTCAAATTTTGCATCAAAACTTTGGTTTCAAAATTTTGATGCAAAATTTTGACGCTTTTTTTGAACGTGTATGGGCCCCTTAAGCTGCATTCCGGAAACGAGAGCAGTTTTGGAAGCTCTGTAACAACCGCTTTGTAAAAAAACGGAATCTTGTGAATTATCGGAGAAAGAAGAGAAACTACATGGACAAGAGTGCAGAAACTTCTTCAGTGCAGAGCTGAAGCATCGAGACAAATATTTGTCATAAGGAAAGGCACGTTTCCAAATGGAATCGAATCTAAAAACTATGCAGATCACAAATCTGAATTTCTGAGGGAGCGATTAGGCATAAAAAAGTAGTCTGCTTTAAACAAGAGATGACGTACCTAAACAATCAACGTCAAACCCGTCGCAAAAATTCGATTGTAACCTTTGTCGAACAGGTAAAGAACTTGTGTAAAATCATTTATGTACTTCAAAATTGATCTTAATCTTTTTCATTTCAAAGAATACGAAAGTTTTTAATCATCAATTTTTGTTACCTAATTTAGGATTATCCAAACATTTATGTATATTAAAATTTTTACCAACACAGCTTAATATTAAAACTTACTTCCATTGCTCGATCAATCCTAATGAAGAGTCACTTAAAAAAAAGGGATTCAAAACAGGTGTCGACACCAAATAACAAATGGAGATATATAAATGCAGTTTTCCGTTATCCTGAAAACTATCTGCTGGAGCATAGTATGTCCTGAGAGATGCTGTCTTCGAATTTTGTAGACAACAGAAATATTGTCTATTCATTATACATATATATGTATATATATACATATATATATATATATATATATATATATATATATATATATATATATATATATATACATATATATATGCCTATATATATATATATATATATATATATATATATATATATATATATATATATATATATATATATATATATATATATATATATACAAATACGCCTATGTATAATATATAATAAATAATTATATATTAACCATATACACACATACACACACACACATATATATATATATATATATATATATATATATATATATATATATATATATATATATATAGATATATATATATATATATATATATATAAATATACATACATACATACATATATATGCTGCCTAAATTACACACACACACACACACACACACACACACACACATATATATATATATATATATATATATATATATATATATATATATATTTCTATATATATAAAGTATATATATATGCATATATATATATATATATATATATATATATATATATATATATATATATATATGTGTGTGTGTGTGTGTGTGTGTGTGTGTGTGTGTGTGTGTATGTATAAAGTGATAAATGTCTATTGTGATTTTTTTTCTAAAAACCAATATAGCTTAACACAGTAACTAGTCCAATTACAGAGTATACTATACTTTTGTATTCTTTAATCCTTACAGTTCAAGTCCTATTTCCTCAGAAAATGGGTAATCGACGCAGTCTATACGGATATATACAAAAATACCATTGACGTTTATATCCTCATGCAGATTCAAGAATAAGGTTATATAGCAACTTTGTAGTTAAAAAAAGTGACATTGGTGAAATAAATCGAAAAGATTCGACCAAAATCTGAATGAAGTTTGTCCAGAATACGACAGAATATTGATACTATCTTTTAGGTTAATCAAAATATAGTTGTGAGCCTACTATGAAAACCTATACATTGCAATCAGTTAAAATAGCTTTCCCTGTCATCAAAAAAAAAAAAAAAAAAATCTAAACTTTGTACATAAACATATCTAAACTAGTAAACTCTTACGACTGGGATTTATAGCGATTATTTTTACCCATTCATGCCAAATAAGATACAGTTCCTAATAGCCTTCCTTCAATACCATAAAACGGTTAATGGCTACAATATATTACGAAAAAATAGCCTAAGTTTAGCAATAATTATCCATTGGCTTTCAGTAGAATTTTCTTCTTTGGTCTTATGGTAAGAAATTGTCCACCATTTGTAGGTATTCTTGAGACCATTATCAACTCTTGTTCATTAATGGTGTTTGTCTGCTTGTTTACTCATTTCTCTTCTTTATTAATTATAATTTTTAGCTTTTAATAAAGCTATGCTCTTATTACCTGCTCTGGAAGATGAATAATAATAATAATAATAATAATAATAATAATAATAATAATAATAATAAGTCTATCGCGTGTGAAAACAGAGCAGCAAAAACACGTTTCGTTCACA
>NC_090732.1:145428332-145438332 GCF_036898095.1 Palaemon carinicauda
TCAGGTTATTGGTTTTGGCTCAATACTTTTCATACTACAGTATACACACATGATACGTGGTTTGGTCTAGAAAACAAGCTCGTTGCATATGTAGATGATGCTACTCTCTTTGCCTCAATTCCATATTAACAATGTAGATCTGTGGTTGATGAATCCCTTAATAGAGATTAATCTAAAATTAGTGCATGCTGCAAATTATGGGGCATGAAGTTGAACCCTAACAAAACTCAAACATTTATATCTCTGCATTGATAACGTTTCTTAAACTTTGTTAGACCCTTTTAAAATTTCAGCTGTGATTCTTGATAGCAAATTTACTTTTGAGTAACATATTCGGTCTGTTTCTTTTTCAAATCCGTATAAAATTGGTTATTGAAAAAGTCTTTTAAGATTTTCGGTGATCAATCTATTTTGAATATGTGTTTTAATTCTTTCATTTTGCCTTGTTTTGGACATTGTTCTTCTGTCTTTCCTTCAGCTACTGATTCTCATCCTAATTTGTTAGACAAAGACTTGCAGTCTATCATATTTCTTATTCCTGATCTACATATTAATCTCTTGCACCGTTCTTCAGTTAGTTCTTTATGCATATTGTATATGGTTTCTCATAATTCTGACCATTCTTTGCATTCAGAACTTCCCAGACTGTACCAATCAATACGTAATACTAGGCATGCAGATAATTCTAAGTCATGCCTTCTTTATTGTAAGGCTCAATATTCCACAGTATTCTAAAATATTCCAGTTGGGACCAGATTGTGGAATAATCTTCCTAATCAAGCAGTTCAATCGGTGGAACTTGAGCTCAAACTTGTAGCGAATTTACTTAAGTCTGTCTTCGTAGTTTATATATGACAGATCTATTTCAACGTTGTTACAATCTTAAGATATTTTATATCTATTATTCGTTAACTCTCATGTAATTTATTTATTTCCTTTCTTCACTGAGATATTGTCTCTGTTTGAACCCTTAGACTTGTAACATCCTGCTTTTCCAACGAGGATTCAATAATAACAAATGATGGCTCAAGTGATTCGAGTGAACCATTCTAATTTATATGAAGGTTTCTATTAAACCCTTTCTCTGATCTTGAAGCTGAATAATACCCCAAAGTATACTAAAGATTAAGAGCAAAAATGATTAAGAACTGTCTGCAACTTCAACTAAAATAGCATTAATTATTTATAAAACTTTAATTTCATAGTACTAATTAAAATAAGACAGACAAAGCGTATCTAAACTTCCTTTTTCAAAAGTAAACTGATGACTATCGCAAAGAAAGTATAGTTGATGGCCTCTTAAGAGGGTAAAGCTTCTCGAGCCAGAACAGCGGAACAAAAATAAAAGAGGATATTTATATTTATATAATAAAAATTCTTTAGTAAGAGTGTCCACAGTGAATTCGCTTCCTCCTTAGAATGTGATAACGCTCTCGCTAGGTTTTACCGAGTGTAGCTTTAGTTTGATGTGCTCCATTAGACAAAATCCAATTTTAAAACAACTTTCTCCCGAAACTCAAGCAAAGTTGGAGAATTGTTGAAAAGACGCCCAAGTCTTTGAGAAATAGAACAAAATGTATTGAATCCCTTCGCTTTTAAAAACAGTTTCCGAAATTTTACTATGTGGTAGAATTGAGGCTTTATGGAAATCTTCCTTTCTTACTTCAATTTTGTTCTCCAATTGATGTTTTTTTTTAAATATTAATCAAAACAAAGCTTACATAAATCTGACCCCGCTTAGACGTAAACCCATCCATACATATGCATGTAAGAAAGGAAAAGGTATAATGCAATCCCCTTTACTCAAAAGTATTTTTCTTTAAATTCCATAAAAGTTACGGACGAGTGAAATTCTTGCAGCAGTGGTTTTGACTGTAAATCTCTCAATGTAATCCTTTTTAAAATAAAATCACAACACTTTCAAATATATTTTAAAGTATTCTTACTAGTCATATTAATAGTATGAATTGTTTAAACAATTAGGTAATAATGTTTATTCACGTATGTTTGCAAATAAAAAAAAAAAGCAATGATACATCAAGATATATTCCTGTATGCATGTCATATAAGAGTTTGATTGAAAGTGTAATTATATATAAATAGACTTTAAAATACGGGATGTCTGATATTTATAAGAACTGCATTGCAAGGGTGACTGTAATCCCCGGCCTGTAAAACTTGGAATTCTAAGATGTCCGCTCCCTATATCATACCAGCCCGCGTGAAAGCGATTTTTCTCTATATACATAGGACAACGTACATAAGATATATCCCAAACACAGCTATATCTATCTATTTACCTATTTGTGTGTGGCGATATATATATATATATATATATATATATATATATATATATATATATATATATATATATATATATATATATATACACACACACACACACATATATATATATATATATATATATATATATATATATATATATATATATATACACCATATGAATATGATCTTCACCCCATACCAGCAAAACATTACATAAAAATGACGAAAACTTTGTTGAAAAATTCTGAAACTGTTATGCATTGGGTAACTTGATAATTACATTCATTACAATTTTTTTCTAGACAGGACAAACTCGATGTTTTAACATTTAATTAATAATTTTCCTTACTACCAGCCTGTAAAGGTCTATATCTCGTGCGTTCGCTACGAAATTAGCTAAATATTTGTGGAATAATCTGGATATTATTCACTTTCTCAGTAGGTATCATATTTTTCATATTTGATATCGAATTACTTTTGCCCTTGCTTGCACCTGCTCTCTTTATGGAAAGGCTTATCTCATTTTTTACTTGGGCTCATATACACAAATATATTACTTATAGTATACTACATATATATATAGATTTATATATATATATATATATATATATATATATATATATATATATATATATATATATATATATATATATAAGTCTATGTAAATAAATATATGTAAATATACATATACATACATATATATATATATATATATATATATATATATATATATATATATATATATATATATATATATATGTGTGTGTGTGTGTGTGTGTGTGTGTGTGTGTGTGTGTGTGTGTGTGTGTATGTGTGGAAAATATATCTAATCTTTACTCATTTTACTTTATTGGATTTGATTTTTCTTATAAATTAAAATTTATCTCATTTGTCCACTGGTTAGTATCCATGATCCGAAAGTGACAGCCACTTTCAAATTCATTGATAGAAATATCTTTATACATTACGCTGTCTGATAAATGGACATTATTTCTGCTTTTTGCTTATCGAGGTTTCTAGAGAAAAGGTAGAGATTCTCTATTATATCAATATAATATAATATAATATAATATAATATAATATGTAAACCTGTCTTCATTTTACAATAGCATTGTACTGAAAAGTAAAGATTTTTTTACATTGGTATTCAGATTTTCAAGCATAAGAATCCTACTGCCTGCATGAATTCACGACTTGGTGATTCTAATTCATTCATATCAACGAATGTTCAGTTAAACACTTATATAGATCTATGCAAAAGAATAATGTCAAAATATAATATTTCTGTTAAGCTAAGAGTGCATATTAAACACTAAATAGCCCTAACCTAAACTATTTTCATTTATCGTTCCTACTGTAAGCTCAAAAGAAAGATGAAACAAAATCCAGAGATACCATCGCACTGGCGTTTCACTCTTGAAAATATTGAACAGACGAAATCTGTTTCTTTGGAAAACCGAAACCTCTCAAAGGTTTTTATGGAAACGCGATTCAAAAGAAACCGTGTCAGTTTACCAGATGTTGGTTAATTGGGTTCCCCCGTTTTTAGAGGAGAAAAGGTAACTATGAACAAGAATGGCAAAAGTATTCGATGCCCAAACGGAGCCAATACATTCATTTTTATAGTCAGAAGAAGTTGTAGGCTTTGATGAAGAAAAGTTTTATTCCCATTTATTTATTTCAAAAATGAACCTGAGATGGGTTTAGTATCGATATAAAATAGTTTTCGGTTATTCTTGATTCATCTCCTGTTAAGTCACAAAAAATACTCTACAACAAACTTACACAAATTCTACATTATAAAATAGTAATTTGTATAAAATACTCTTGCCACCTCTTATATCCAACGAAAGAATATTGAATAATAGGCACATTGCGTTATCATAAATTTGAAAATGGGGTTTACGCAGACGATTGTTTGCTTCTAGTGCCGCGTCAACCCTAATAGGGTGTACCATAGGCGCCTATTTGCTAGGGCACAACAAAATAAAGGTCCCATGCATCTCTTTCTTTTAGTGTTAAATGTTAAAACTAAGAATTACTGACTTCATTTGTAATAATATTGTAATAAATTGTACGAAAGGAGAACGTGAAATTCACTGGGGGATGTCGAGGGGCCCAAAGAAACTCGAAGCCTAAGGGCGTTGCCATAGGTTAATACAGCACGCAGATCAGATCTCTCTAGGTAGTCATTATATAGCCCAATCCTTGTAATGCCACCTTGATACTTGCACGACTTTTGACCATGAATTTGTCGTGGCAAGTCGTGCCATTTTGGGTGCACGAACTGGGAGGCTCCCACCACTGTTCACAGCTAGTTCATGCATAGTTCATGAATAGTTCACGAATGCGTGCCCATTCGTGTCCACATTGACACGAACTGGCACGACGAGTTCACGCATAGTTTGCGCATAGTTTGCACACTTCCCGCATTGGCAAGACAAGTTTCCGCAATTCGGACAGTGTCGTGCAGATTTGCCCACGTCATATAGAGAAAGGGCCTCTCCAACCCTTGGTCATTTTTGGATTGACTTTGGAAGAGACAACATACTTACTGTCAGAGACACCATTGCAAAGAGGAGAAGATTCCTATACGTGGCAGCTGCTCTAGCCATTGTTGAAGATCAGCAGAAAAGACTGGCAGAGGCAGAAGAACAAGAAAAGGCGACCCCACCTCGAAGAAAGACACAAAGGAAAGTGTGGGTCAGGGAATGGTTAACCAGAAGGCACGAGTTTGGACAGTATGACAGTCTACTGACTGAACTCCATAAGGAAGATAAAAGTGGCTACAAAAATTAACTCAGAATCACAGCTCACCTATTCCAAGAGATGGTTGAGAAGTTAACCCCTCGCCTCCAGAAACAGTCCACCTTCATGAGGGAACCGCTTCAAGTTGGACTCAATCTGGCTACCACCCTCCGCTTTTTAGACACTGGAAATTCCTATCAAAGTCTGCAGTACAGCTTCAGGGTTGAAGCAAGTACCATCTGCAAGTTCATACCCGAGGTGTGTAAAGCCATCATCACGGTCTACAAGGACGAAGTGCTGCGCTGACCCAAAACTAAAGAGGAGTGGAAGGAAGTTGCTGCCAGGTTTAGCTCCAGATGGAATTACCCCAACTGTCTGGGGGCTGTGGACGGCAAGCACATCGCCATAAAGAAGCCACCCAATGCTGGCTCTTACTACTACAACTACAAGGGCTTCCACAGCATTGTACTGATGGCAGTGGCAGATGTTACCTACAAGTTCCTCTATGTGGATGTTGGGGCAGAGGGTGGTGCGTCGCCTGGAGGAACATGGAGTAACCGTTCCCTGTATGATGCTGTAGAAGAGAACAGAGCTGGAATGCCTCAACCAGAACCACTCCCTAATGATGACCAGCCAGTGCCCTATCACTTCGTAGGGGATGAAGCCTTTGTTCTCCGAACCTGGATGATGAAACCATTCGCCCATCGGTCACAAGTGCTACGAGAACGCATATATAGCTACAAGTTGTCACGTGCCCGACGTGTCATGCCTTTGGAATTTTGTTAAAGGTTCCGTTGCTTCTTGACGATGCATCAGCACCCCGACACCAACAACCTGATCACCATGTGCGCCTGTGTCCTGCACAACCTCATCCTCATCCTCATCAGATACCCACACGCAATTTCAGAAGTGTACCGTGAAGATCCAGACACACATGATCTGATCCCTGGTGGATGGAGGACTGAGCGACACCTGCAGGGGCTGCTGTCTCTAACCGGCCATCATACCCAGAAGAATGTAAAGGATCGGCGAGACTACCTTTTACATTACTACATGTCCCCTGCTGGTGCTGTCCCTTGGCAAGAAAGAATGGTAGTAGCTCCATGAGCTGCATCCACAGTTGTTCCATTTATTTTTTATGTGTTTTTTTGTTGCCCTTTATTTTTTGGTTTCTTTTTCTTTCATTTTTTTTCAGTTTTTGTTTCGTTTCCATTTTTCTTTCACTTTATTTTAAGGTTAAAGAGAAAAACAAGTGTTTTGAAATAAGAAAGCATTTTATTAACATGAAAACAGCAAAAATCAAATATGTACAAGTATCAGTCCAATTATTTACAAATATTTAGAAGTGTCTCATCTCAGTCAGTGTCCTTGCTGGTTGTGGTACCGCTGCGTGGGGATACCCGATGGACTGGTGGTGTGTTGAGTTCCTTGAAAGCGTAGAGGGATGAGGGTGACATGCCCTCTTCTAGGTTGTTCTCGACGGACCCCCGGGGTCAGGACCGGGAAGCTGAGTGGTGTCACAGGTGTCTTGAATGAGGCTGACAGCAACGACACTGAAGGTGTTGGTGAAGGGCCTGGACAAGGGTGGCTGACAATACTGAAGTTGTTGGTGAAGGATCCTGGACAAGGGTGGCTGACGGTGCAGGTGGAATCCCTGGTTGCCACTCCGTGGTACAGGGCCAGGAGGACTGGCCTGAAGTCTGTAGTGATTGGGGTGGCATCCATGTCACAGGTGATGGCAGACTGGCTGGAGGTTGCTGCTGAGGCTGCTGCTGCTGCTGTTCTGGCGGTGCCTACAAGGTTGCTGGTTGAGGTTGATGCCAGAACTGCTGCTGCTGTGGGCCTGGCCAGGTCATGAGTGGTTGTTGATGTGGCTGTTGGAAGAGCTGACGCTGCTGCCTGTAGGGGTGTACAAGGTTGAGGCAGTCTATCTGGAATTCATGCCAGCAGTCCTCCAGGATGGCATGCATGTGGCGTTCCAGCAGGCACGAAAAATCGTGTACGATCTTGTGCTGGCCGGTGTATGAGTAGGTGGGCGTCAAGGATTCTGCTTTGGAGATGATCTGAAACATACAAACAATGTAACAATTTAGAACAGCATTTTAATGCAACATATTGCACATGCCATGTCAAAAGCAATGGATAAAACTGGAATACAATCTGCATGTAGACATTGGGATTCTCACCTCTTGCACTACATTACTGAGGTCGCTGTAGGTTACGCAGGTGTCGGCGGTTGTGGTGGCTGTCTGTGTTGTTGGTGGGCTGGACCGCTTCCCCTTGCCCTTGCCCTTGCCCTTCCCGGTGCTAGTAGATGCTTGGCTGTGGGAACCTGTGGACCTCACTTCATCATCGTCTACGTCGCTGAGCGTCACTGCAGCTGACTCTGGGACAGCAAACTGCTCACTGGGGACTGTCTCTCCCCGGACGATATGTTGTATCAGGAAACTCCATGTCTCCATGATCTGGTCGTCACGGGCACTCCTTTGGGGCTGGCCAGCTCCACTCTTCTTCTCCTTCTTCATAATCTTCCCCACCCTGGTTCTCAAGTTCTCGTAATGCTTCTTGCATTGGGCACCAGTGGCAGGAGGCTCCAGCTGCTCTCCAAGTAGGTCCCACCAGCTGTTCTTGGCCGTCACGTTGAGCCACTCCTTGCGCTTCTTGTCATACAGCTGGGAGTTCTCCTTCACAAGGTCATCCAACATAAACTCGGCCTCTTCTGTCCAGCGGTATTCAGGGATTTATTTCTTGGACACCCGGACCCGCTTCTTCTGCTTTCTGTTAGCCTCATCCTCACTGGATGGCTGTCTCTGGCGTTCAATTGGATTCTGCTGTGTCTACGGGACACAGCTTCTGGCCTTTTCCCTCTTCCTTTTGTCAGCTTGGTTTTAGGCATGTTGTCTCTTCGCTGGCGACCTCTGGAATGGTGAGCAGTGTCCAGGAAGCTCTATATATACCTCCACACCGACACGAGTGCCACTGTCGTGCAGTAGTAGTGAACTGTTCGTGAACTGATTGTGAACTGCTCATGCCATGCACAAACTGATCATGAAGTGCGTAAACTAGTCGTGAACTGCTCGTGCCATCAATGCGTGAAGTACACGTGACCATGTCAGAGGGAAGGCACAGCCATGCTGCGACGCGCACATATTCGTGAACATGTCGTCAACTACTCGTGAACTCGACGTGAGCTGTTCGTGAACTATTCATGGCAGTTCGTGACAGTTGTGGCATGGCACGCATTGCCCCGGACTGGCACGCATCCTCCTGCATCGTCCCGACGAGGTCACAACAAGTTTACAAACAGTTTGCGCATAGTTCACGACCCGGTCGCGAGATTTTGTCGTGACCAAAATTTTAAACATTTCAAAATTCTCGCCACGACATACCACGATGTCACGACGGGTTTACGTACACTTTATGGCAGTTTACGACTAGTTTACGCATTGGCATGACTCGAGTCATGCCAATGCGTGCCACAAATTCGTAAAAATGTCAGGGTGGCATAAGAGTACTGACTTTGGTCCATTCTCATCTAGCTGTCCATTTACCTTTTTTAACTTTGACTTTTTTTCTATTTTCCATTTGGAGTATTCTGCTTAGGCTTCCCTATGGGAATAAAGAGCTTTTATAACTTTTTATTATTGGAACTTTGAAGGTTCAGCTGCATCACTTGTGCCAGTGACCAGTTGCCTAGGATAAACTACCTCTTTAAAAATTGACTGTCTGTCATCCTTGTTACTTGAAATACCTTATGGCGAACTTTTTAACTGCTAAGGACTTCTGTTGAAACCAATATATCGGCCATAGCTCAAAACACAAATTAACTTACCCATAATGTTGATTATTTCATTATGTCATAGCCCCTTATTTTTAGATATTAGTTTTCGCTAAATTAAGTAGTAATATTGTGATATTGCTGTTGCATTTTTATCGTTTATACATTGAGAATGTGAATCACTTTCGCCGCTTCAGGAACAGGGCTATTGTCGACTTCACCATTGAAACTGAACATTCAAGAGCAATTTAAATTAGCTTGATTACCTCATACCATTACTTATAAATGTTATTTTTATCTTTGTGTATATTTTTGTATTGCTTAAAGCGTCTGTATCCAAAGAACAGATCATCATATATCCATTGATATCTTCCCGTTCCTTTGAGAGAGGTTATTTCGTGTAGCCAAACACAGCTAGATTTTATTAAGAAATATTTGATTGAATGATTGATTTAAAGTTTACAGGCATCCTGACATCTAAAGTCATTGACGCCGATATCATTTAGTTTATGTATACAAAAAAAAAAAAAAAAATATAAGAGTATTCAATTAAAATCATAAAAGTTGAATGTCATAAAAGTTAAATAGTTTTCAGAAGACCTGCTTCTGAAATGAATCTAAAGATGCCACTTGCATAGTAGGACACATCATGTCCAAGAATCTTGGCAAGGATGAACCTGCCACCCTCACCTCGAGCCTCAAACAAATATCTATTCCTTAAGTTGTTATAATTGGGGCATTCGGTCAACAAAGGCCTCACTGTTAGAGGTACTAAACAGTCGTCACAATACGGTTGCTGTTGGCCCTTCAGCAGAAACTCATGTGTCAACCGAGTGTGACCAATACGGAGACGACAAAGAGACGTCTCCCATTTTCGGGGCATCATATTATACCTCCAAGGAGATATGACATTTGTTACCTCTCGCATTTTATTGCCATCTAGGCTATCCCATTGCTGTTGCCATTTATTGCAAACCAATTTCTTGATGTCAGGTAAGAAATCATTACAGGGAATGGGATACCTTCTTGGCAGCAACTCGAATGCAGCATTCTTAGCCAGTGAATCTGCCTTCTCATTCCCACACACACCTACATGTGCTGGAACCCAACAAAATCGAACTGTTATACCTCTCCGTCCAATAATAAAAAGCCATTCTAAAATCTTTAAAACTAGAGGGTTATTAGAAT
>NC_090732.1:145443332-145463332 GCF_036898095.1 Palaemon carinicauda
ATATAGTACATAACCTTGTAATAAATTCGGAAAAATAAATTAAATTAGGCGTCAAAAAGCAGTTTACACAGAAACTGCCACTCCAGAGCCAATAAGCCTCTCGAGGAAGCTTAGTTTAAAAGGCAAGGATCAATCTAGTCTCAGAGGGATTACCTCCCCTCGGCAGACAGGATCCTCAAGATCATCCTCACTTAAGCTGACGATGCTTAGTTGTTTCCTTTCCCCGGAAATAAACAGGATATTCTACCTTGCAGACTAAAATACATAACGAGTTTATATTCATCAATTTAATTTCGTTTATTCTTACGAAATCTAAGAGAATTAAATTTGTTTCAAATTTCATCAGCAATATGATATGCAAATAATATGTACATAGTTAAACGTGACTGATGTTTATGTAATGATTACTTAAAACTTAATTTTAAGAAGCTTACGAAAAGAAGGAAGTACTCTAAAATGTTGACGATGACAAGATTAGAAAATTATCAATAGAATACAATATATATATATATATATATATATATATATATATATATATATATATATATATATATATATATATATATATATATACATATATATATATACATACATGAATACACAGACACACACACATACATATATATATATATATATATATATGTGTGTGTGTGTGTGTGTGTGTGTGTGTGTGTGTTTATGTATATATATATATATATATATATATATATATATATATATATATATATATATATATATATATATATATATATATGTGTGTGTGTGTGTGTGTGTGTGTGTGTGTGTTTATGTATATATATATATATATATATATATATATATATATATATATATATATATATATATATATATATATATATAAGAGAGAGAGAGAGAGAGAGAGAGAGAGAGAGAGAGAGAGAGAGAGAGAGAGAGAGAGAGAGAGAGAGAGATAAGCCGAAGCCGTTTTTCATTTCAAAATAACAAAAAAGTACCAAGACAATGAAAACGAAGTGAAAATCCAACGGTTACGTCGATACCCTTGTAAACCACCAGAGTTTCCTTTCGATAGCCCCAAGGCGTCCATCGAACTCGATACTTAAGAGGAGATTACTTTTAGCACCCATAAATGGTGTTAGTAGAAAAACAAGACGACTTCGAACTAGTCGAGTTTGGAGAAAGTATTACACCACAGTAGATTCTGGTAACTGTTTCTTTTTATTACTTTCCTAACTTTCTTATCCCTCGAGAAGTAAGCCGAATGCGGTTATAACTTCAAAATAAACTACTGTAATGGGCTGCTATATCCATCTAAACTAGGCATTGCTATGTCCACTTCCGGAAACATAAACTACCTCGTATAATATTGATTTTTTTTTTTTTTGGCAACGGTAACTACTTATATATCAATCTTAGTTAACTAACTAACAAAGACTTAAATTTTTGTTTGAAAGACTTGGAGAATAATCTAACGTATGCTACGTCACTTGGGGTCATTCTCATTTTGAACGATATCCAGTCTCTAAAACAAAAATTTAAGTCTTTGTTAGTTCTTCTTCTTCTTGTTCTTCTTTGCCTGCACCAACCCAGCCAATGAGAGGGGGGGGGGGCAAGCCAGCCTCAACTTGGTGCCGGTCCCAAGCCCGGGTAAATGGGGAGGGTTGGCGGCAGGAAAGGCATCAGGCCATGGAAAATTAGCCGAAACGAATATGGACAGTGAATATTATCAGAGTAAAATAACTGCTAGATGGAAAAAGCTGGCCAGAAACATCGACCCCACATAGAAGTGGGAAAAGCTGCAAACAAAAAAGAAGAAGAAGAACTAACAAAAACTTAAATTTTTGTTTTAAAGACTGGATATCATTTAAAATGAGAATGACTCCAAGTGACGTATCCTACATTAGATTATTCTCCAAGCTTTCCTCTTTTCCGAAGTACAGTTGGATACAGGAATTCCCGGCACACCTCGCCCAGAAGTGCACCCTGTCACACTCTTACTGCACGGTTAGTAACCAAACAGCTAGTGTAGGAAGAGATGGTATCGGTGGTGGACAGGGCTAACCCCCCCCCCTCCCCCCAAAAAAAAGAAGAAGAAAAAGGATTTTACTGCATAATAAGGGTGTGACAGGATGCATTTCTTCAGAGCGAGGTGTGCCAAGGATGCGTGTGTCCAACTGTACATGGAGATTACAGATGAAAAAAAATTTTAATATGCAAAATACTTAATTATAAAAAAGGAATACTAAAATGTGCAACAAACCTCTGCTATCTGGCGTATATGTAGAGAATCAATGCTCATAAAATGTGATATTCTGACTATTGAATTAAAATGTACAGGCTGTTCACCGTTTATCATGAATTTTATCAGAAAGTCTGTAAAAGCTTAATAATTCTCATCCTTATATTTTCATATTTCCCAATGGATACCAAATATCGGGGATATTATATTGAGAATATCAAAGAAAACATTTTTGTAAGGTATTACAGTAATTGCAAAACATTAGGATGAGTAGCTAGCTATCTTATGCAAAATAATGACGAAAATTAACAGAGGCAATTGAGATATTTCTCAAAAGAGATAAACTTTTAGCGGGAATGCGTTTTTCTGTCATGTACGCTTATTTAATTAAGATTTTTTTCTCACAATACGGAAATCAAATACAATTCATGTAATTTTACCCCGTTTTGATATATAGGAATTAAAATATAAATAAAATCCACATCTATACTCCAATAGGCAAAATTTCTCGTTAAGCATATATATATAATCATTAGTATACTGATGGCAGAGAAAATATTGGTTTAATCGCTAACTATGTTTATAAAAGCCAAACATTAATCAATGTTTTCAATAAAGCTGAGCATCCTGATCAAATTGAGCCGATACAGCAAACGTAGGTAAGAGTGAATGAAACGAACATTGACAGAGATGTTAATCAAAACTGAAATAAATTGTAAAACAACGTTGCTTGGAGAAATTACCCGAAGTTACACTGTACCTAACAAATTTAATATCATATTCATAGTTCATTCAGAAATCGAAAGTCTTTTCATTTACTTTGAATTCGCATTCTGAGTAGCCAATAACTATAGCTAATGGGCAGTAAAATTAAACGTCTCTAAAGCATAAAAATATACTTGATAATACAGCGGTAATTTGTTTATTAGGTTTTTGAAACGTAACTTTTGTTAATTAGCGTTACCGTATACCCAGCAGTGGCCAGTTTGTGGAGTTGAATTGGTGTAACTTTAGAAGTTCGAACTTGCATTGAATGTTTTAATGTTGAAGAGGTTGACATATGTCTCTCTTCACAATTTATATATGACAGATCTATTTTAACATTGTTACTGATCTTAAAATACTTTATATTTATTACTCTTTACTTCTCATATACAGCAGTAGTATATATCTCCTTATTGCCTTCCCTCCATAAACTATTTTTCCTTGTTGGAGCCCTTGGACTTATAGCATCTTGATTTTCCAACTAGAGTTGTAGCTTACCTAATAATAATAATAATAATAATAATAATAATAATAATAATAATAATAATAATAATAATAATAATAATAATAATAATTGCTGAAGCAATCACCTCTTAAATTGTACCAAATGAAATCTTTCATATTTCCGCGAACTCCCATTAGTGAATCGTTCGGTAATGAATAAGGAGGTTTGAAGCGAATTACTTCCACGTGCTCGAGTTGGATTTTTAAAGAGGAAAACATCGAGCTCCAGAAGACGAGATGCTCTAAATGGAGACGCAGTTATATGAAAAGTCTGTCCGCGTTAAAGACCTCGGGTCAAGTAAGCAAATGTTTACATCTGCCTAATGAACCCTGTGATGGGTTGAATATAATTTGTTCGGATTATTAATTATGTATAAAATACCAGTACGCCATCGAAATATTAGAATTATATCAATAATTACTTGATAAGACTTCAAAACTTTATCAGATTAAGATTTGTGTATAATCATTTACTGGTTTTGTATTGCAAACTGGTCATGTAATAATAGATGGATGGATAAATAACAGAAATCTTCAGATTTCTTTGCGGTGGTTTTAATCATAATCAGTAAAAGTAAATAAATAGTATTTAGTAAACGTCCCTGAGACAACTATGACAATTGAATTGACTTCTTCACTAAAATGGTGTTCACTCCTGTTGCCAATCCTTTATGTAGTTAGTAAGGAATGATAATTTACCCATATTCAGTTTACCTTAGGGCCGTATTATGGTAAAACACTGCCAACATCTTAAAGCTAGAATCAGTTTAATTTTCTGGATACTTAGTACATTGAATTTGAAGAGCTTCATGCTTGCATATAATCGTAGTTTATCTCAGTCACCCGATATGGCCCAATATGAGTGCATTAACAAAACCTCACTGAAAAGGTAGAAATGACGGAAAAGATTTTTTTTTAATGTTGGGCTAGTGACAAATTAATATCCAACGACCAAAGATTCGAAGTAAAATTGGAAATAATAGAGATCTCTTATTAAAGATACAGTTGATTCAGCCTTCTATTCTAAAACGAGAATGAATGACGATGCAAGAAAGTAAGTTGAATTGAGGATGAAAAAGGCATAAAAGGACGATGAAGTAGATCATACCTCATAAAAGGGCTGCGAGCCTGAGCGACGAAAGATTTAAAAGGTTATAAAAACTGCCAGCCCCATTCTTTACCTTTTCTTTTCCACGCCTTTTTTTCGCGACTTCACACTTCATCACATCCTCGGGATCTGGTTTTGTCCCATTCTATTCCACTCGAGATTCTTCTTACTATAAAGAGGAACCATTATTATTATCTATGGGTTTTTGAAGGGCATGGGTTATGGGTAGGAGTCTCTCTCTCTCTCTCTCTCTCTCTCTCTCTCTCTCTCTCTCTCTCTCTCTCTCTCGTAGGTAGTAGGTTGGTCTGGGAACCAGCCACCCGCTGAGAAACTACCGCTAGAGAGTTAATGGGTCCTTTGACTTACCAGACAATACTAAATTGGACCCTTCTCTCTGGTTACGGCCCATTTTTTTCTTTTTGGCTACACATACACAGAATAGTATAGCCTATTTTTTTTCATATTTTCCTCTGTCCTCTTCGCCCAAGGGGGTTAACTACTGCATTATAATTGTTTAGTGTCTACTTTCCTCACAATAAGGGTACAAGAGACTCATTATTTATGGTAAGCAGCTCTTCAAGAACATTCCAAAATCAAACCATTGTTCTCAAGTCCTCTGTAACATGGTCTTCCGCTGTCATGGGGTAGAGTACTCTTGCTTGAGGGTTCACTTGGGCCCACTATTCTATCTTATCTCTCATCCTCTTGTTTTTGCTTAAGTTTTTTATAATTTATAAAGGAAAGATCTATTTTCATGTTGTTACTGTTCTTAAATATTTCATTTTGATTGTTAATTGTTTTTCTTAAGTTCATTTATTTCCTCTTTTCCTTTCCTCACAGGGATATTTTTTCCTGTTGAAGCCCTTCGGCTTAGAGCATCCTGTTTTTCCAACTAGGGTTGTAACTTTGCTAATAATAATAATAATAATAATAATAATAATACGTCATCTGTGTATCGCTCCAATTTCTAATCCTAAACACAACAAAGAAAAATGTATTTGTAAAGAAAGGGCATTCGTGACCAAGCAGAGCAAATGAATAAACGTGGACATATAATTCTGGTCACGAAATCAAAGAGTAATCAAACCAAGTGGTGAGTTTTGACGACCATAACTGTTGTTCACGTCTCTTCCCCGTCTCAGTAAGGAAATTAACGATCGGGGAAATTGATGTGGCGTCACCGGAGCACAATTCCCGTCGGTCTTTTGAATGCGGAACACGGCCGATAATATTTCCTCTG
This sequence comes from Palaemon carinicauda, assembly GCF_036898095.1. NCBI lineage: Eukaryota > Metazoa > Arthropoda > Malacostraca > Decapoda > Palaemonidae > Palaemon > Palaemon carinicauda. Next base: position 145,449,168 of record NC_090732.1, read on the forward strand.
CTCCAAAACAAAGTGAGATCGTGCATTATCGCCTCTGGCTCTGATGAGGAGATTATCGGCAAGGTGCATACCAATATTTCCCGGTATTCCATTTTCCTCAGAAAAGACGATTTCTTCTTTTCATGGGATCTTGCTTCAAAATGAGTAATAAATTTCCAGTGAATGGTGTGATATGCAATATTCGTGAGCGCATGACACGCATATATCATGCCTGCAAATTATAAGTAAAATATATGTTTGCTGAACTGGTGCCTATAAATTATTACATGGATTTTATACCAAGATAAGGCTGGGAGCCTGGCATTATCAAATGAGAATTCAGGGTTTAACTTCTTTGCCTTTAAGTTTCTTTCCATCAACCCATCTATCTTTATGTAAGAAGAAACATTATCTCTTTCTTCCATCAACGCAATGTTCGTATCCTGGGACAAACTGTCATTTTCATGGAATTTTCTTTTTCGCGGAAGCTTATAACCTGACAGTATGAGACTGTATGCTGCGATGCACTCTGATTTAAAAGTATGAACTCAAACATGCGCTTCGCAGAGCATAAACATGATATACAAACAGGTATTCAAATATTCATATACCGTCTATGTCAAGGCATGTATCATAAACGTGATTCATTCGGCAGAAAAGACAAAATATTTTCAAAGCATTTCTTGAAAACCAAGCAAATGTATTTAGGTTATATTCCCGAACGAAAAGGTTTGCGTTTCGTGGATTTGTCCTTAACAAATAACTCAGGAGGATATGAAAAAGAAACTTTTCATTTTGAAAACGTGATATACTTTGCTCCATTTCAATGACGGATGTGTTTAACAACGAAAAACAACGACCATTATTATTCAGGAAATAAATGTCACTGTGATACATTCTTTCACCTACGCTTACATTTTTTGTACTGGTTATACTAAGTACTTCTACATATCTTACCCCTTAAATTCCCGTTGAACCGCAAAAAATAAGTTACCAATTCGTCTCAATAGCCTCAACCGTTTTTCTTTTATTCAAATAAACACCCATACTACATGCTCATAAAGAAGAGTTGGAACCACAATCCTTTCATACAGTCTCGCTTCAGATTCCATGTATATTGTGAACTATTCAGGTGTCCTCTCCATCTTTTGCAACCATCTTACAACCCTACATACGCAAATCAACCCATATTACTTCAAAACTTCATTGCTTCCATTTGCCACCATAACCTTAATCTAGCTCACATATTCTTTCAGCTTTCACGTCTACAAAGCACTATCAAACTATTATTATTTTATATAGCTTCTTCCTACTATCCCTTATCGATATTGTATTTTCTGCAAATAGGAAACATTCTATTCCTATTCACACCTAGTTTTCCTATATCGTCACACCTGTGCCTACAATAACCTGTCTTGCACTACCATACTAGTGCAATTATTTAACAGCCATGGAGACATGGCACACCCTACCTTAAACCCACTTTTATCATACCAGCCCCTTTCCCGGCTAAATATTCTAACCTAAATTTCACTTCTATCCTGAATATCTTTAATCACTTACAACTCACGGTGGATGTCATACCATTTTCAGCGCCCTTCACCTATCACTTCTATCGATAGTATCACAAGTTTTTTTTTTTTTTTTTTTTTTTTTTTACGACCTCCACATTTTCTCTAATAAGTATCAAGCCTTTCGCGAAAATGCTAAATAAAATCTTTTTACTGCACTAAAACACTGTTTATGTTTATATATATATATATATATATATATATATATATATATATATATATATATTTATATATGTGTGTGTGTATATATATATATATGTATATATATATATATATATATATATATATATATATATAAATATATGTGTATATATATATATATATATATAGGTATACTGTATATATATATATATATATATATATATATATATATATATATATATATATATATATATATATATATATATGCTCATTATCATTACTGAGCTACAGCCCTACTTGTAAAAGTAGGATGATACAAGCCCAGGGGCTACAACAGGAGCCAATCTTACGAACTTCTTGTCCATAATCAAGAAGATTGTAAAAGGGGCATCAAATGCTCCAAGACCTTTACGAAAGCCAAGTTGAAATCTAGGGAACAGATGATTGCCTTCCGCAAACCTATTTAGAAGTTTTGCCAAAAAACGTTCAAAATTTTTAGGTAATTTGGGAGTAATGGAAATTGGGCGGTAACCAGCTGGACTTAAACTACCACAAAAACATTTACATAATGTAGTAAAATTACCGATTCTCTAACAAGTGCTAAAAGCTCCTCTTCTTGCTAATTTGCGCAAAATAACCGATAGGAGCTAAGAAATCTTGTCTTTATAAAATATATATATATATATATATATATATATATATATATATATATATATATATATATATATATATATATATATATATATATATATTATTTGGGTCTACACCTCCATAAGCATCAAATTCAACCAGGAGAGCTTCAATTTCACGAGATCAAAATTATATATATATATATATATATATATATATATATATATATATATATATATATATATATATATATATATATATATATATATATATATATATCATGGAGATATGAGAGAAGTATCGTACCTCCGACGGTTGACACCCATTGTGCACATCATTTAAAGTTATTTTGGTCCAACTCTTCCAGATATCCCTATTACTAACAATTTTTATTATGTTTTGCTTGTTACCATCTGCCTATATGCCTATTTAGTGTAAATCTTTCTAAAAAAAAAAAAAAAAATAAAGTGCTAGAAATTTTATTTTTTGTCGACCACTTTTCAAATTCCTTCTTACTCGGTTTAAAACTTCTGTGAAAGCTAAATGTGCTTGCTTGAGTTTCCTCTGCTAATCTGCATATGGGACTAAGGCGCCATGGCTTTATTTGATAAATGGTTTTGTTCCATGGTACAGCATTTTTGAGTTTGTAAAAGGTGTCATTAGGGCAAATCTTTGTTGAAAACGGTGAAAGGCACCAATGTTATTTTCCAGGGATGGTGTTAAATGGCCGCATTGCACAGTTGTATAAGAAAATAGAGGCCTGAAGACAGTTGAAATATTTCATCTTGAGGTCTTGGGATATAAGTTTGGCTTTGTAGATTCTTTTGTGGTTTTTCGTGTTGATGATGACCAAGTCTCTTTTGTTCATGACAGTTTATGTATAAATGTGGTTGCCTATTAATTTCATGTTTTCCATTCTTCTTTGGCAGTTGCTTGGTGTATGAGTGGTCATTTACGGTCACCCTTTGGGTTGTAAGGAGCTGCATATTCTTCAATTTTGCTATTGTTCTAACATAGGTGGAACTATCTCTCTTACTTCACAGATGGGCTTTTGATTGTTCGATACCAAGGTAGTATCATCTATATATTCTGGTGGTTAGATAAGAACATTTTCTTCTTTCAGATAGTTCTTCAATTTGGTTTTGCCGCATCCTTTCAAAGCATAGTTGTTTTCCAGGATGATCGGTGTTTTAGGTGGTGTCAGTGCTTGGGATAGGCATTGAAAAGTATGGCTTAGAAAAAGTCTCCTTACACGATTCGCATAGGTGTTATAAAAAGTTCTTCCTTCTTCAATCACGTTGACTCTGATGAACACTTCAATTATGAGAATATGTGGATGGAATTTTTCTGGAAGGAGAACTTTTCATAGGGCATTAAAGAGTTTGTTATTATACTGTGTCAAGCATATGTAAATAGTATAATCACCGGATGTAATAGCTTTTACAATAAGGAGTTTCACAGCAATAACTTGTTGGGTGGTTGATCTGTTATTCTGATATGCATATTGGTCTCTAGAAATTCGCGGGCTTAACCTTTACCATGTCCCTATGATTAGGCAGATGGTTAGAATTCTATGTAATATAGACAGTAGTATAATGGGTCTTAGGGATTTTCTTGGTTCCTTAACCTTTCCTGGCTTTAATGAGGGTGCTAAATTCCTGGCTTTGGTAAGGGTGCTAAAATCTTATTTTCATTTCTGATGGGTTGTCTCCTGTAGCTGCAATTTTATTCAAGATGTTGAATTATACCATTATGGGTTTCCTCAGACTCTCAGACTCACATTAGATGTGTTCAACATGGAGTTTATCAATGCTACAACTTTTCCCATTTTTATACTTTTGGATGCTTTTTTAATTTATGCTTTTGTGAAAGGTGTAGGTTTATACATTTTGCAAGTGTGGTATTATCTGGCGCTAGCATAAATTAAAAATAAATTGAAAAGATGGCTGATACCCGGGCGATGGTTGTTTCATGTTTCAACCACCATCTCGTACTAGCAATGCTTCTCTGGGCATTTGTCTTTGCATTTCTCAACGTACTTGGTTGTATTTATCTGCATCTTTTTTAATGATAATTGACTCAAGATGTTTAAATTTTGTCTTCCATCTGTTGTTTGTGATTTTGGTGCATTGAATTCTTTCTTAAGCTGGCATTTATTTTCAGATAAGTTAGATTTTTCTTTCACTTGTTCTTTAAAACTAGTACGTCTTTGCTGGCATCTATGAAGTTTTCAATGATCTCATTCCGTTGCTCTTGTGACATTTCATCTTTATTTGGCATGATTTGTCTTTTTGTACTCTAGTTGAATTTTTTATTTGTGAAATGTACAATTTCAATTCTTTCAGTCTTCTCGTTTTTTTTTTTTTTTTTTTTTTTTTTTTACAGATGCTGATGTTTTACAGTCCCTTTCTTAAAAGACAGTGTCAACATTTTATCATCTGTATCAATCTTGATGTTTCCAGATGACCTACTACGTTATAAATCTACTAAGTTATTGTTTGTCAACTCTTGTTTTGGGAGTGTTTGGTATTCGTGAATTTCTTATAACGGGAAAATGCTAAATTTGACACTAAATTCCTTAACAGCGAAAAGGCTGGAGTCATGGGATACATTGCAAATGATAATAGAAGATTTGCGTAGAGAAAGCAGAAATGTAGCACTGAATGTGAATATGAGTAAAGTCTAGATAATGTTCAATGGAAATGCAGAGACAACAAATAAGGATTAAGTACGAGCCTCTAGAAATTGTTGATAAATATAGGACGGACAGTGTTTCCCCAGGATACGAAACCGAAATTAAAAGAAAGATAAGCATAGGATGGATAGCTTTTAGTAAACAAAACCAGATTATGAAAATTACAATGCCGATTAAATATGGTGAGATGATATATAAGCTCAACATAATTAATCATAATATTTGTAGAAGCTCATGTATAAAAGCAATTGTATACTCATGTAACGCAGTAATCAATTGATAAAGACATAGTTTTGCAGAAACAGTGCTGCAGTGAATAAAGTATGAAGAAAAGTAATATTCATCTTTTATTAAACTAAAGGCTTACGTCTGAAAACTTAAAGAAGCTAAGGATATATGAGACTTTCTGTAGGAAACACGTTGACGCCACTAAGGCTATAGCCTTCAATGAATAAATATATATATATATATATATATATATATATATATATATATATATATATATATATATATATATATATATACACATATATATATATATATATATATATATATATATATATATATATATATATATATATATATATATATATATATATATATATGTATATATATACATATATATTTCAAAGATGCCATATATATTAATACATTAAAGTCTGGATTCTCTTAACAACCTCGGGATCAGAGCCCCAGGCGGAACCGCCCAAAGACTATAATATCGGACCGGCGGGGATTTGAACCCTCGTCCAGGATATCTGTATGCCAGTGACCATACCACTCAGCCACGAAGAAAGATAAAAGTCGATGACAATTCTTCTGTACATATACCTGTCAAATTCAGGTTTTCTGTACTTAGAATTGAAATCAACCCATCTTCACCATTGTAGCTAATTGGTAGGTTTGGGACTTGGCATTCGATTAATGATAAATTTTTGCACATTTAAACGTGTTTCTTTCATATTTCAAATATTCCATATATATTAATACATTAAAGTCTGGATTCTCTTAACGACCTCGGGATCAGAGCCCCAGGCGGAACCGCCCAAAGACTATAATATCGGACCGGCGGGGATTTGAACCCTCGTCCAGGATATCTGTATGCCAGTGACCATACCACTCAGCCAGGAAGAAAGATAAAAGTCGAGGACAATTCTTCTGTACATATACCTGTCAAATTCAGGTTTTCTGTACTTAGAATTGAAATCAACCCATCTTCACCATCGTAGCTAATTGGTAGGTTTGGGACTTGGCATTCGATTAATGACAAATTTTTGCACATTTAAACGTGTTTCTTTCACATTTCAAATAAGCCATATATATTAATACATTAAAGTCTGGATTCTCTTAACGACCCCGGGATCAGAGCCCCAGGCGGAACCGCCCAAAGACTATAATATCGGACCGGCGGGGATTTGAACCCCCGTCCAGGATATCTGTATGCCAGTGACTATACCACTCAGCCACGAAGAAAGATAAAAGTTGATGACAATTCTTCTGTACATATACCTGTCATATATATATATATATATATATATATATATATATATATATATATATATATATATATATATATATATATATATATATATATATATATATATATATATATATATGTATGTGTGTGTGTGTGCGTATGTGTTTTTGTCTGTTAATTTCGAATTATTGAAATAAAAAATGACAAACAGGTTAATCATACAATATGAAATATTAATAGATACAAGAAGGTGATATAAAACCCACCGAATCTGATATGAGAGATGTAGAGGAGTATCCTTTTTCTTTTATTTAAAAAAAAAAAAATATGAATCACCTCATTAAGCTTCATTGGAAAGAGTATTGCAAAATCTGGAGTTGAATCATTTATCTGGTTGTAATTACTCTTGATTAAAGGCATTGCGCGGCGTTATCTGAATTGATAATCATAACATGGTGCATATTTTCCAGTTTTTTACCATCTGCTTTCCTATCTAATTATTCATGTGATATTTTTTTTTCAGGATCTTATAACTTATCTTTTCATGTATCATTCATCTAACTTAGAGAATAAGATGAAAGGGGAATTTTACAAAATAGGATATGCGAGTAACATTGAAAGTAAAATGCCAATGGAATATCAAAATACAAAATAAAATCTTCAAGGAATAATGTCAAAGTTTAACTGTGCATCAGACATCTCAATTAAAACTGCGAGCTAAGAATTAAAAGTCAAAGTTCATGATTTAACAGTTTAATGGAAAGTTGAATTATGTATTGCGAAATCTTTCCGAGCATAAGATGTTTGCATAAAGTATGAGTTCATTACCATAAAATCAAATTGAAAGTATTACCTAACTTCTCACTCGTCAATTATATGTGAATTCATTTTATAGTATACTAAAAGTACAATATAAAAGAACAAGTTATGATAAAATACCATTATATAAATGAAAAATTCTATTACTGAGTTGACCAGAGGACCTGTGTTTACAATAAAGGGAATATCAAATAGCCTTGTTAATTTTCTTCAAGATCTCAAGAAAATACATTTCTACTTAGCCATGCAGGGACATGTCATTTGTTATTACCCAGTCACATAATATTACATATTCTAAAACCCTTTAAAGCATGTTGTATTAATATAATATCGAGTATAAATGCCATAATCTAGGTATAGGAGATGATGATCTAATTCAATGACCGTAACCAAATTATTATACATCCTCAAGTAACCATTACGCTTTGTACATCAAACATTGCCTTTTCATTTTTATTAAAGTCGGAAGGCTCGTATTTTCATACATTAAATGAGTTCAAAATTCCTGATCTGGCAAAATGATTTACTTTAATATTAGTTAAAATCTGTCTACAGTAGTTCCAGTGGCAGTTCATGATACTTTGCATATGTCACGCAGAAATTCAACCAAAGCCTCAATACATATTATGTGGAATATATTTTTCACTTAATGAAGCTACCTTCTTTGTCTCTCGCCAGTCGGGAAAAAACAACAACTTTATAATCACAACTGAAAAATCCTCTTTTGAGGTAATGAAGCAGAGTAATATCCCATTGTGAACATTAATGAATATTGTGAAAGTTCTTTTCTTACTTTTCTCTTTACCGGAAAGCTAATTATTCTTCTAAATTAAACTAGAGCAAAACGTCGGGAGTTTATAAATTGGACAAAAGCAAGTTTTTAAAAGATGCCCAAAGTAATTCATCTCTTCTACTTTGGGAGACGCGTCTGACTTTACCACTAAATTCTAAGAAGTGCGTCCCACTCCATATGTTGGAATTGTCCTTGGTCTACAAACTTGGACGTTAATGTGTAATAAGATTTCCCGGAAAGTTTTCTGTTAGGAGAAAAAGCTAGATAAACGTCGCGAGGAGCGATGTATTTCTGGGCTTTTAATTCTCTCCACCGGTCCAAAAGTTTAGATGAAAAGACCCAAAAGAGAGTTAGGAAAAGAATAAGGAATCACCATTTTTTTCTTCTTCTCCCTAAGAACAAAACGAAAATTAACATTGTGACATATCCCTCTTGGTACATTGCTCATCGAACTGATATAAAAGACTAAGATTTTTTCTCCTTTAATGAGTACTTTTCCTTTGATAGCGATTGATAGCGAAGACGCATTTATTTGAGAGCTGATATTCGTACAGTGAGACATTGCGAGAGATGGTCTCTTGATTTTCTTGTTTGCAACACAGGTGTTTCTTTCGTTGTTAACAAATGTTCTTATAAAACTAACTGAAGCGATTGTGAATATATTATTAAAAGTACTTTTTTGCTTCAATGACGATGAACAGTCTAGATTTTTTCAGATTTTTTTTTTTTCATCTTGAACTGAGAATTATGATTGACATTTTTTCCGTGAAGTAATTCAAATTTTATTACACATGATACGCTGGAGGCATTGAAAAGATAATACAAAAATCAACATATTCCGTCACCTAATTTTCTGCCTCAAAAATTGATTGGATCCTGAATACATTTTTTAAGCTTTTTACTTATCAATGAAATAGCTATCTCTCCTAATTTCAGATATTCCAAGACTGGTCAGATATTCTGTGGTAGGGGAAGAATAACGGGTATTCCGCGATTTCCTAACAAAAGCCCAGGTATTCAGAAGTTACCCAATTATAGACATTCCAAGGCAGGTCAACAGAAGTTCGGATATTCTAAGGTTGCTTCAAAGAAGCCAGGACATTCCAGAGTTTGTGTGATAGATACCCAGGGCTTCTAGAACCCGAGATATCTATGGGGTTGGCCGAGGTTTTATTCTTTATAAAAAATTAGAAATTCCTCATTTCCCAACTTCACTGATTTTCTGGCCTTGTCGTGACCAATTGCTCTTATACCAGAATGTTGTGGTTAATTACAACTATCTGTAGGCAATGCTGCAATGTTAAACATTGGCCGTTAAAACGGCAAAAACCCTGGAATAAATGTTGCCAGGCATTTACTGTTTTAAAAACGGATATATTGACATTAAGGAGTGATATTATGGTAACCAACCCGTAAAAGATAATAGCAAAGTAGGGAAAGAATTACGGTCGCCTGTATTTTACTGAAATACGGCTGAGAAGTATATTTTTACGGAGAATTTTCCGATTGAAATTATGGTTTTTCAACAGTTTATAGTTCTAATTTCACACTGCATTCTACGCATAACTTGCCATTCCAATTCAAGCTCCAGGTAAAAGAGAAAGGTAATCGTATGGATATCCACCCATCTCTCTAAAGAGGCAAGCGTTACTGAGACTGGCAGCCAACAAAAACGGTCTGGTGCAAGCAGCAACTGAACATCCAAATCGGAAGTCAACAGTTGGGAAATATGCAATTGCAATGGTATTTGGATTCCTATCTCTCATCTCATCGTTTTAGAGCTGAATAAGTGGACCTGAATTCCAGTTGTATTGGCTTCAAAGGAATTTCGATTCAAAATAACAAGAGTTGAAGCCCGGAAATAGCACGAGATGTGTTGACATATATAGAGGCTACCAAGATCAAATTGATGTGCATGTCGCTTAGGCTAGAACTTCAGGTGCAAAGAGAGAGAGAGAGAGAGAGAGAGAGAGAGAGAGAGAGAGAGAGAGAGAGAGAGAGAGAGAGAGAGCTATATTCCACAGATAGATATTATTGATTCATGTTATGAAAAAGAAAATTCAGTGTTAGGTATTTTATAATTTTACCCTTAAAATTCTTATTACACCTCTCCCCCAAAATACTTACTACATATATATAAAAGCATATATCAAAACATTTAGCATATCATTATATTAAAGATTAGATGTAATTTTCCAAGAAAATATCGAGTAAAATCAATAAAAATTAGTAAAATTAATAGAGCATATCAAATTGAATGACAAATATATATATGACAACTGATATATTTCAATTTGGAATAAAACAAATCGAATATGTCACTTTTGAAAATGCCTGTCAACAAGCCTTCTAAGAGTAAATTTACAGTAAAAGCATTGCTCTAGCTTGATAATTCTTTAACTGTTTCCTATTCAAGAAAATATTGTTTCATGATGCAAATAAAAATATTTTTCTATTATTTTTGCCCAGTAACCTTGCTCAAAAGCGACTGGGGCTGAAGACTTGTCTCTTTTGAAATGTATGTATTTCATTTTACAGCAAAGTGATATTATTACCTCCGCCTACGAAGTAGGAAGGAGGTTAAGCTATATCCTCTGTTTGTGTGCTTCTATGTTTGTTTGTGTGTGTGTTTGTGAATATAGATTTTTTCCTCTTATGTTTCCTTTTTTTAAGAGTGGGAGGGACCAGAGGTTTTCAACAATTATACATTTGGTAACACTGTAACCCCCAAACCCCCTAGCCCAGGAATGCTAAGGAACTTGAGCGTAAACATCGTCTGGATATTCTTAGTGGTGGCTTGTCCGAGTCCTGAATTTAAATAAAGACATACAAACATATACATATATTCTTACATACATACATACATACATACATACATATATATATATATATATATATATATATATATATATATATATATATATAAATATATTTATAAATATATATATATATATATATATATATATATATATATATATATATATATATATATAAATATATATATATATATATATATATATATATATATATATAATACACACACATACATATATTATACATATGCGTATACTGTATATACAGTATACAGTATATAATTATATACATATAGCTTACACACACACATATATATATATACATATATCTATATATATATATATATATATATATATATATATATATATATATATATATATATATATATATATCTTTATACATAATCAATGTATAGATCGGAAACGTGGGCTCTAAGACTTAAAGAGGAAGCAATAAAGTTGAGAGAACAAAGAAGAAAATGCGGAGGTGGGATATGGGATTATGGGAATATTACTGCTTGAAAGATTGGATAATGATTAAAAAAAAAAGGAATATCAGGCGTAGTAAAGAATACAGAAGTGATAAAAGTGTCACTATTGAGATAATGTGAGCATGTGTTAAGATGGATGATGGGGAGAGAGTGAGGAGAGCTTGGGAAGAACCTGTTAGGGTGGAAAGAGATCGAGAGTGAGGCAGAAAATTAGATGCTGAAAAAAGGTGAATCATGATATTGGTGGAAGAGGAGGCCTTTGTAGAGATAACGGTGGGAAAGAAGATATACAATAGATATAAATGCATATATATACATACATACATACATACATAAATAAATACATATACATATACATTATATATATATACATATATATATATATATATATATATATATATATATATATATATATATATATATATATATATATATATATACAGTGGAACCTCTACATCCGAACGTATCTACATCCGAATTTTCCAACATCCGAAGTAAATTTCGAGCAAATTTTTGACTCTACACCCGAATTTTATTTCGACACACGAAGTAGCAATTTTCGTCGTACCGGTTGTATCCGAATTTTTCGACACGCGAAGTACAATTCGAACACGTTCCGACTCTACACCCGAATGTTTTTTTCGACACCCGAAGTAAACAATACTCGTACGCATAGTCGGTGCTCATAGCGCCTGAAGTGTTTTTTATTTCCGCCGATAGAAGGCAGCACATTGACCTCGGAGGGACGCTCAATTAGCGCGGCTTGGGTCAGTCCTCTGTTCTCGTCGGCTTCTTGCGGTTGTGCTCTGTGCGTTCTGATATTAACTGTGATTTAATCGTGATTTTTTACGTGCATCCATTAACGATAATTTACGTAAAGTATGGGTCCCAAGAGGCTTAGTTTTGCCAGAGGTAGTGGTAGTGGTGAGAAAAGGAAGAAGGAAATACTTTCTATAGAAATTAAGCAGGAAATTATTGAAAAACATGAGCGTGGCATCCACTTGAGTGAACTTGCTAAACAGTATGGCCGTAATATGTCGACGATCTCGACAATCCTTAAACAGAAGGAAGCTATTAAAGCAGTGAAACCTTCTAAGGGGATCACTATAATTTCCAAACGCCGTACCCCTATCATAGAAGAGATGGAACGACTTCTACTAGTGTGGATTAAGGATAGAGAGATCGTTGGCGACACCATCACCGAAACCGTTATCTGCGAGAAGGCGCACGCCATCTTTACGGACTTGAAGGAGGAGAGCTCTGGGGGTGATGCTGGGGAGAGTTCAACCGAGCCTTCCTAAGATGATTTCAAGGCATCTGTTGGCTGGTTCGAGAAATTTAAGAAACGGTCCGGGATTCATTCAGTTGTTCGCCACGGAGAGGCTGCTAGTGCGGACACAAAGGCTGCAGCTGACTTTGTTAAGAACTTCGAAAAGATCGTGCAGGAAGAAGGCTACGTAGAGCAGCAGGTGTTCAATTGTGATGAAACCGGGCTGTTTTGGAAGAAGATGCCGAGTCGAACCTACATCACTGCCGAAGAGAAGAAATTGCCTGGGCATAAGCCAATGAAGGATTGGTTGACTCTTGCTCTATGTGCCAACGCTAGCGGGGACTTTAAAGTCAAGCCCTTGCTTGTTTACCATTCGGAGAACCCTAGGGCCTTTAAAGCACACAACGTCGATAAGGATCAGCTTCATGTTTTCTGTTGATCCAACTCGAAGGCCTAGGTCACTAGGCAATTCTTTGTGCAATGGGTAAACCAAGTTTTCGGTCCTTCTGTGAAGAAGTATCTTCATGAGCAGAAATTGCCTTTAAAGTGCCTGCTATGCCTTGACAATGCACCCGCTCACCCCCCCCCCCCCCCCGGACTTGAAGATGATATCTTCGATGAATTCAAGTTCATAAAGGTGCTGTATCCTCCACCAAATACCACCTCTATCCTCCAGCCCATGGACCAGCAAGTCATCTCTAATTTTAAGAAGCTGTACATCAAGCACTTATTCAAGCAGTGCTTTAATGTCACGCAAAGCACCAACTTAACTATGCGTGAATTTTGGAGGGGCCACTTCAACATCGTGCACTGCTTGAAGATCATAGATCAGGCTTGGGTAGGATTAACTCGACGGACCCTCAATTCTGCATGGAAGAAGCTGTGGCCTGATGCAGTTTCTCCCCGAGATTTCGAGGGTTTTGACCCCGAACCTGATCCCGCGGTCGGTGCAGCGGAAGCCGTAGAGGAAATCGTCTCCCTTGGCAAGTCCATGGGTCTGGAGGTAGACGCAGATGACGTTACGGAACTCGTCGCCGAACATCACGACGAACTGACGACGGATGAGCTCAAGGAACTCCATGCTATGTCGGAGCACATGAGTGATGACGAGGAAGAGAGCGAGGAGGTAGAACATGTGTTAGGTTCAGCGCAAATAAAAGTGTTAGGAAAATATCAAGACGTGGTCGACTTCATCGACAAATACCATCCAAAGAAATTGCAGGTTTGTCGTGTAGTTTCTCAATTCGATGATGTTTGCCTAACTCACTTTCGAAACATTCTGAAAAGCCGTACCAAGCAATTATCTATCGATGCTTTCTTTAAATAAACTGCGAAGCGAACTCGCGATGAAGAGGATGTAAGTGAACCGAAGAAAACGGCAAAGAGTGAAGAGGAAGAAAGTGAAACACAGAAAATGGAAAAGAGTGAAGCAAAAGAAATTCAGTCAATTTTAAATGTAAGTGATAGTGATTAAAATTACGTAATC
>NC_090732.1:145468332-145480832 GCF_036898095.1 Palaemon carinicauda
GACTACTAATGCACTAAGCAAGCAATTCATGTCAACAGCAACAACTTTATTTGTTACATTCGGTTTCGACCTCCACACTTCACTTATGCCAAGGTGAGTTGGCTCAATAATCACTTCATATCGACTATGGCTTCCATACACACACCTGTTTTCCTCGAAATGACTTCATACACATACCTCTATTCTTTCGAAACCTCTGCAGGCATTATACTAGCTTGTTCGTTTCACTTACTCTGTGATCCACCAATTTTTTAATCGTCATATCACATAATGTTTTACGTTTGTTTCCAAATACCTATGCGAATAGAACATTTAAACTTTGCCACCATCAATAGCAACATTAATATCTTCATCTTCCTCGCTATACCATACCCTCATAAACTCACTTTAATTGACTATTGACATGACACTTTTTCCCCTCAAAAATACGCCCAAACCTTTCATTCATTATGCAATTTTTATTTACTATCCCTTATCAACACAGTATCGTATGTAGACATCTGGTACTCTATACACTATTAGCAAGCTATGTTTCCCCTCCCCACACAACTATGCAAGTACATGAAATGATCACTCTCAGAATTCTTGTATCCCTCCAACCATAGAAATATCAAATAGCCCCTGAGCATGACATACCATTGTCACCGACCCATTTGTACATCATGTCAAATCACCTCACTATCTACATATTGGAGCAAATATTTTGCTTACATCATGAAAACGTTTAGCTCATCACAAGAAATTACTTTCAAGATGATAAATACTTAGGACCTCAGTAATGCATCTCTCCTAGTTCTGGAAATATTTGATTTTGTCATTTTTTTCTCAAAACTTATATGTAACTGCTCTCCTATAAATTCTCGATTCATACGCCCTTTTCTTTATTCAAACTCTGTACGTTTTCTTTCCATAAATTCATTAATCCCTTAGTATCCTATCCTACTTTATCCAAAAAGATCCTACCATTTATATGCTCCAATAAATTGAGTAAGGTTTCATCTTTATAACTATTTGTCACTTTTATTTCGTTTACCCTTATACAAGACAAGAATCCTTTCCTTTTATCCATACATGCCTTACAAAGCCATTCATATAGACAAATATAGACAAAAATATTGCTGTATCCCATTCATTATTTCTGAAACTCTAGGGGACTGAAATTCGCATTAACCCCCTCCATTCTGCCAGAAATCTGATCATCTCTTATCCTACCTTTTGCATTTAATAAAATTTCAAAACAATAGATTCCTTGATAATGGACTGTACTTTCATTAACCTTTATTTTAAATCCTAAAAATCACTTAAATAGCTGTTCAGATTTTCACGATGCATTCTCAACATTTGCTTAAGCTCATTTTGTTCTCACTGCCTAACGTACAATTGGACACAGGAATTCATGAAACACCTCACTTGGGAAACGCGCCCAGTCCCATGCTTACTGTGCGGCGAGTAATCGAATACACACCAGAGAGAGAGAGAGAGAGAGAGAGAGAGAGAGAGAGAGAGATGGCAGAGGTGATGGGTGGGGCTACAGAAGGAACTTCCCGTGCAGTTAGCCTATGCGCAACAGGATGCGCTTCTTCAGAGTGAGGTGTGCCAGGAATTCATCTGTCCAATTGTACCTATAGTGCTAAATACAGAAATCAATCATTCGCCGAGATCAGACAAATGAGATCTATCTTGCGTGTGTTACCAAAAAGACACAATGAAGGGAAATTAATTGAAAACAGCGGTATACAGTCAAACACGTAAAAAAGTAAAATACTTAAAAAAAAAAAAAACATCAAAAGGTCACCAAACATTGCAAATTAGACAGGCACTCAATTAAAAAAGTTGGGAGTTTCTTTATTATTGAATATTAAAAAAAAAAAAAAGATAAGTTTCTGATATTTACGAAACATAATACACACACTCCAGTCAGGTGATCAACCTATGCCATATATTATTGGCAAGATTATTACCGTATAAAAAATACAAATGGTTCAGCGATTTTAAATTAATGTTTGGACATCATTTATGAGGATCAGCAAGATAAATGCCATATGTAATCACACAAAATCTGTTCCCATCTGTATCCACCGGTTGTTTTCAAAATCAATCAAACACTTTCATGTGAGCCGTGATGAGCATGTATGCTAAAACATAACAAGAATTATTGCAAATTTGGGGAATGAATGCCTAATAACTTAAAACTGGTGTACGCGACCCGTCAAAAATGGCGCCTAAATCTTCAAGATATATATGCACACATGCACGCACAGAATCAACCCTTCCAACCCTTTTTTCCTAACTGCAATATGGCAGTTTCAGTAATTTGTGGGGGATTGTAGTTTCCGAATAGGCCTTTAGAGCTACACTTTTTTACCAGGGTATGACTACTCACTATCCCACTATCGGAGGGACGTGGAGAGACCGAGTAGTTAAGCACCTGGCATTGCCGATGAGCGTGACTGGATCTATTTCATATATACATACATATATATATACATATATATATATATATATATATATATATATATATATATATATATATATATATACTGTATATATATATTATATATATATACATATATATACAGTATATATATATATATATATATATATATATATATATATATATATATATATATATATATATATATATACTGTATATATATAGGCAGACACATGTTCTGTATTTTAAGGTGGAGATGACAATGGACACTTAGTAATGAAGTAAAGTTTCTTGGCACAAAAGACATTGAGTGAAATTTATCGGAAACTCAAATTCTTTAAAGCATAAATGATGCTGATGAAGTTATTGTGATAATATGTACGATGGCACAGTACAGTGGCTAAAATGTGTTGAGTGTCTGACTAAGATTTGATCCGTGTTTAGATGGTGAAAAGTTAAAATGGAATGAGGAGTACAATCACTCCTCTGAATAAAGATTTATGTAGTACAGACAGCTGTAATTATTTTAAGTCAAAATATTAGTTAGAGCACCGGGGACTGTGTATGTGATGATTTTGATAAAGCAAGACAAATGACATTTGGCATGATATAAAAAAGTGAGTTTAGACAAAGATGTTTGTGGTTTAAGTGTCATTAAAAAACAGGTTTGTATTTTCCATTAATAAGTTAAGGAACAAAATTGTATGTGGGTAACATTGACTAGGAAGAAACCTATGGTATAATTAGGAGATTGAAAATGTGAAGAGGTGTTTAGGTTGTATGGTATACAAGACAAATTGCTAAAAGTTTATAAGTTTCTATCAATGATATAAAGTTAATAGTAGAATATATAGGTTTGAGGCAATGGTCTTTTTTTATAGCTGTTTAATATATTTATGAATACAGTGAAGCAGTAGGTGAAATGCAATATAAGAACGTGAGTTATGGATGTGGGTGTGGAACAGTTTACTTTTACAAGTTATCTATTACTGATTTAGGATAGTGAATAAAACCTGAAAAACTAGTGAACGAAATAAACATGTTTGTAAGAGAATGAATTTGAGAGTAAAAGGGTAAAATATCCAGAAGCAATGATTGCTCATATGGTCGACGGAAGAATAGGATTAGTTGATTTGTATAGATGTTTGGAAACGCACATGAAGGATGATAGGATCAGAGAAAAGGCGATTCACACAATAAAAAAAGGCAAAATAGTAGCAAGGCATGTAAAGATTGGAAGGAGATTTTGACTGTCCAAGGAAGCCAAGGTAGAAAAACTTCTTTATAGGCAATTATTTGTGGATGGTGCATGTTAATGAAATAAAGTAAAAAAAAAAAGATTCAGTAGTTGGTATATTGTTAAGGATGTCTGAAAAGGCAAGAAATAAGCACATAAATAAAACAAGTGAAAACATATACCAGATTGTTTTGAGAAGATATGGTCACGAGGAATGAATAAGGAACAATATGATGGGGAGAAAAGAGTAATTGTTTCGGGTGCAACGGGAGAACGGAGAAAAGGCATTAGAAAATGTTGGAAATGTGAAAGAAAGAGCTATATGAATAGAAAGGGCCCTCAAATCAAGGGGGCAATAAATAGAGGTTGACGATTCAGTGAAGGTAGTGGGGCCGACCTACTACCGATGAATTCTGTGGGTACATGTATGAATAAGTTAATATTTTGTTAGTATTCTGCAAAAGGATCTCACCCAAGAATATGCAATTAAATTATGAATTGGATAATTATCGTTGTAGTTTTTGTAGAGAGTAGCCCACTTCTAGGAGAAGATGCATATTGATGTCGTTTATGGTCGTTAAAAAAATTCAGGGAAAGTTTTTACTCTTGGCAGTTTCGGGAAGTGTTCTTTTAAGACTTTCTTAATCATGATGGAAAGTGAAGAAAATTGAAACACGTGATAATATTTTCCATTAGAGAAAAAATTCGTCTAAAGAGATAGTTGGATCTACACTTCATTACTCGACCAAGAAGATTATAGATTTGATACGTTGTGGTTTTCATGTATGTCAGATAAAGTATTGAATTAATCCTTTATCTCCAATAGGGATTATTTCTGGATCTGCAAATGATATAACGGCATTGCTCTCTAACCAATTATCTGCACGATAAGACAACATTATCAGCTAACCTCATTTTCAGCCTTAGGCTGATCTTTATTGTTAGAAATACGTTTAACTTCAGTTGATGCTTGGTAATACTAATCCTCTTTAATATGTTATGGTCTCGTGAGGAGACCTTACAACATCTATAAATAATCAAGACACCAATCTGCTTTCCCATATCCAAAAAAAATCAATGAAAAAATTAATAAACAGCGGTAGCGTCCTCATGATCTAGTGGAAAGTTTAAACAATAAGTGGGAGAAAGGGAAATAGAGATATAAATTAGAGGAAACGAGAGAATTAGACGAAAATTACTATTGGTGGAAGGTACGTTCTCCGTTGGATCACGTACTTCATTATAACTTTTGGTCTTAATGCAGGAACAAGAGCAAAGAATTCTTAAAGTCCATATTTTTCAACAGTTCTCTCCGGCTTATCCAAAAGAGTGAAAAAATACCTTGCTTCAATAATAAATTAAAAAATTAAACTAATATAAATTATTATAAAGATTT
The DNA here is from genome assembly GCF_036898095.1 of Palaemon carinicauda. Lineage (NCBI taxonomy): Eukaryota > Metazoa > Arthropoda > Malacostraca > Decapoda > Palaemonidae > Palaemon > Palaemon carinicauda. Next base: position 145,473,400 of record NC_090732.1, read on the forward strand.
TATTTTCTTAAAACTGGGCAGACTTTTTTTTACAAGATGCTTGTTATTCAACATTACCAATACTTTCACAATCCACGGATTCTCGTCTCAAAATGGCTACATGTTATCAGCTTGAAATTCACCAACAGCAATAACGGGTTGGGGTGGCCTACTGGAAACGTCCCTACCAAGCGATCTGCCGGACTGGGGTTCAAGACACCCTCAAGCTCGATAATTCCTTTGATCGCTGCACCCTCACCATCCCTGTGAGATAAGGTTGCGGGGCTTGGGGGCGCTAATAGCTTTACCTGCTGAATCACCAACAGCCATTACCTGGCCCTCCCTGGTTCTAGCTTGGGTGAAGAGCATATGTTGATCATATGTATATATGGTAAGTCTCTAGGGCATTGTCCTGCCAGATAGGACATTGACACTGTTTCTTGCCTTTGCCATTCATGATGGACCCTTAAAACCTTTAAAAGCAACATGCAATCCAAACTATTAGACATATTTATGGACAGGAAATTCATAAAGTTTTATTTGGCTTATGGCTGCACATTTGAATAAAATAAAAGATAGCGTTGCTTACAATATACCAAGCAATGATTGCAATGAAAGCTATGTAAGGGAACAGGTGTCGCCATTTCACAATGATTAGAAAAAACATAAACGATCAGTGAGAAATGGCCAAGGGAGTTCGTAGATAATTCTGCATTAAGTAGACAATAGTTTTATCAAAAACTGGAAAGGCAATAAGCTAGTTTACAGGAATAATTTTCAATAGAAAAGGAATATTCTAACATCTGCCATCATCAATCAAATTGAAACTTTGGCCAGGGCACCAGCCACCCGTTGAGATACTATAGCTAGAAGGTTAAGGGGTCCTTTGATTGGCCAGACAGTACTACATTGCATCATTCTCTCTGGTTACGGTTCATTTTCCCTTTGCCTACACATATACCGAATAGTCTGACCTCTTCTTTATACATTCTACTCTGTTCTCATACACCTGACACACTGAGATTATCAAACAATTCTTCTTCACCCAAAGAGTTAACTACTGTACTGTAATTGTTCAGTAGTCACTTTCCTCTTGGTAAGGGTAGAAAAGACTCTTTAGCTATGGTAAGCAGGTCTTCTAGGAGGACACTCCAAAATCAAATCATTGTAATGTTCTCTGGTCTTGGGTAGATCCACAGTCTTGGTTTAAAGTTCTCTTGCTTGAGGGTACACTCGGGCACACTATTCTATCTTATTTCTCTTCCTCTTGTTTTGTTAAAGTTTTTATAGTTGATAGAGGAAATATCTATTTTAAGATTGTTACTGCTCTTAAAATATTTCATTTTTTCCTTTCCTTACTGAGCTATTTTTCCTGTTGGAGCCTCTAGACATATAGCATCCTGCTTTTCAAACCAGAGTTGTAGCTTAGCAAGTAATAATAATAATAATAATAATAATAATAATAATAATAATAATAATTATTATTATTATTATTATTATTATTATTATTATTATTATTATTATTATTATTATTATTATATGACTTTCTACAGCCCTACAGAATTTCTACTACATCTACAATAAAAAAGAACGAAGGCTTGACGTTTCCCACCATAAGAAAACAGGATTGATCACCATCTCTAATACAGCTTCAGTAGTAATTCCACTTCTGCTTTTTATATAAAACTACTGAAGTCACTCATCCTCTTACCATATTTACCAGTGATCTGGTGGTGATCTTGTTTTCATGGACCTTTAATTTCATAAGACTTCTTGAATTATTGCAAAAAAAGACATTCTCCATGACCAAATGGTGATGCCATTTGCTAGTTTGCTAGGTTTGTGGATTGCTTCCAGCCTACAGCCGACATTCTACATACATAAGAAAAGTGCCACTATTATCTGCTGCATTTAAGAAAAAGAATTTATGGCTAACAATATAAAGCGTAGAGACCTGCTGAGAAACTGAAATGTACTTTTTTTTATACCAACCCCTACGAAGGCAAGAAATATGTATGAAAAAGAATGAAAATATAATAAAAATGTCTGCATTCAGACATTTATATCATATACACAATCTATCTATCTATATATATATACATATTTATATATGTATATATATATATATATATATATATATATATATATATATATATATATATATATATGTATATATATATATATATATATATATATATATATATATATATATATATATATATATATATATATATATATACCGTATATATTTATATCTTCTTGTTCCAAATTTCAATTTTATATTCGGTTGATTTTAGACAGGCAGTTAGATTTGGAATAATTCGATTACGTAATGAAACGAAAAAATCAAATAATTATATTTCATTAAAATGAATTCGTTCTTTGCCTTTCCCTTTCATTGATTTCATAGACACCATTGTGATCCAATATTACTCACACAAGATCTCTAAGGTCTAATAAAGTTTGAATATTTTTCAAAATAATATATCGTCTGATGTAAGTTTCTAAGAATGAATTAATTGGAAGCTGCGCAGCCTACATGATATTGATAGATTAAGTGGAAATATTATTTATCTATCATTAATTCTTGGTTATTAACCATAATACCAATCAAACCCAACGATGGTTACATTTATTGATAGGTGGAAAATGCCGATTCGGCGTCGCAGGATACTCCAAGATACTCATCTTTCATCTTGGAATACTCAATGAACAAACATAATGAGCTCTTGTTTGGACATTTAATTATTGTCTTGATTGGATAATCACCCGTTTCCGGAGGCCAAATTTGAGAAGATTGGATTTATTAGGAGAATCTCGAAGTTTCTTCACATGCCTTCATTATTGTTCCAGGAAGCGGCTTAGAGATAAATGATTACCCAAATCTCGCCAAAGACATACACGCATAAATCATTTTGTGATTTGTTTTTTTCGTTGTTCCGTGAAATTCTGCTGTTTTTTTGTCCTTAAACGACTTGTGTTTTAATGATGCTTCTGCGGAGAAGTACACACTCGGGCTTCCCTCATTACCAGCATTTGAATTTCATAACGTTAAGCTTTGTAAATGTGCGTTTTTTTTCTTTTGTATCTTTAAATCATCCCTTTTATTTTCATGTCTTACTATTGAATTATGGCGATAATCTTTATTTTTCTACTTTTCCTAAATTTTTACGGCTAAATATTTAGATAGATATGCACACACGCACACATATTCAACTACAACCCGCTGGTTCAGCCATTTAAGGGAGATTGTGGTTTCTGAGTGTACCTCTCTAAGTACCACTTCTCACCAGGGTATGACTACTTTCTCTCACCCCGTGACACTCACAGTGACAGGAAGGAAAGAAATATATATCCAGACACTTGCTCTTTATTATAAAAGGGAGGATAGTAGCAGTAGCACTATTAACGTAGCCAAAATGGAAACCAAAATTATAGCGTCACGTCATGCTGGGATGTTCCGACCTAAGGAACACAACAGACGGTCGAAAGCCTGAACCAGTCTTTTTATTTTGCAGTTACATAGTTTTTTTTTTTTTTTTTTTTTTTTTTTTTTTTTTTTTTTTTTTTTTTGGGGGGGGGGGGGGATAAGCTGGCCTTCTCCGGGCCCACGTCATCAAGTCTAAACGTAGAATTGCTTACTTATATACTATCACTATTTTACGCAGTTACAGATGAAAATTTATAGGGATTCACTCATCGATCTTTACTATATTGAGATAAACTTGAATAAATAATAGTAATAATGGTCGTTCCGGTAGTTTTACTTTTACCTGTTTTTTTTTTTTTTTTTTTTTTTTTTCTGAATCATTATCCAAGAACAATTTTTCCACTAGGCTAAATAAAACTCAATGTCTGGCCACCCTTGGAGTTACTGATTACAAAGTCACAAGTTTATGATATACATTTTTCATTTTCTTTCGATTTCGATTATTTTCCGGGTACTATTACTTTTCCTTTATTTTACTACACCAAAGTTCATCTTATTTTTATCATTATCAATATTATTAATAGAAATAACAGTAGCAGTAGTAGTCGTTTCTGTAGCAATAACAATCATCCTTTTTTCCTATGAATATAAAACTGATATACAAGATGGAATATTCATAATGAGCGCATTGCGTAATACTGGGATTGAAGGGTACCATTAGTTCATCGGAATATATGCAGTTAAATCTAGCTTTATGATAGAATTTTACGGATTTCATATATAAAATATTGACGTTTTACTCTTTTTTTGGTAGTAGAAAATGTATGTATTTAAACTAAAGTCGCATCGATATAGCATTAATGCTATATTGCAGACGGAAACCTTTTTTACATTTTGACAAAATGTTCCAGCATCAAATTTATTTGCGACAGGCGCTTTATTCAAATAACTCAATTTCTATACGTGTTTTTTATATTACATACACTTCGAAGAAATAATAGCAACAAATCTTCGATTGAAAAACTAAGGAGCAAATAAATTCAATACATATGCAGATGTAAAACTATGATTTTGAATATTGATTCATTTGAAGTAGTCGGCCAGAACAAATTGATTTCCCATTGATCCAAAATTTCACAGAAATTTAAAGGATTTCAAAACCTTACTCAAGAAAAATGTAATCAGATTGGATTTCCGTGTGCATGGAATCTCATAATCTGAAATAAAACTTGTTCATTGTTAATAAAACCTGTATAACCATGGGATGAGAGAGAGAGAGAGAGAGAGAGAGAGAGAGAGAGAGAGAGAGAGAGAGAGAGAGAGAGAGTCTTACCTTATCCTTATTGCCTTATTCTATGTTTGGGTTCCCCAAGGTCCCTCAGTGTGAGGTACCTCGAATATCCACCAGAGAGTTGCTAATGCATCTTCCGGTGTATTTTGCATCTTTCAGTCTTGGATGGTCTGGGATGCATCTTCGGTATTTATCGAGCTTATTCTTAATCACATCTACGCTCACTCCTGATATGTTTCTTAGATGAGCTGGCAGCGCATTAAATAGTCGCTGCATTATCGATGCTGGTGCTTAGTGGCTTAATGTCCTGTGCGCCTTCTTTAGTTTTCCTGGTATAGTTTTGGGCACTATTAATCTACCTCGGCTTGCTCTTTCTGATATTTTTAACTCCATGATGTTTTCAGTAATTGCTTCGATTTGCTTCCATGCTTGTACTATCATGTGGCGTTCTCTTCTCCTTTCTAGACTGTACAACTTTAAAAATTGAAGTCTTTCCCAGTAGTCAAGGTCCTTAACTTCTATTCTAGCAGTAAAGGACCTTTGTACACGCCATATTTGTGCAATATCCTTTTGGTAGTGTGGGTACCATATCACATTGCAGTACTCAAGTGTACTACGTATATAAGTTTGGTAAAGCATAATCATGTGTTCAGCTTTTCTTGTTTTAAAGTGTCTGAATAACATTCCCATTTTTGCTTTACATTTATCCAACAGTGTTTCTATTTGGTCGTTGCATAACATATTTCTGTTTAACATTACACCGAGATCTTTAATTGCTTCCTTGTTTGTGATTGCCTCGTTATTAGGTCCCCTGTATGAATATACCATTCCTTCTCTTTTTCCATAATTTATTGATTCGAATTTATCAGAGTTAAATACCATCCTATTTATCTCTGTCCATTCATATATTTTGTTTAGATCTCTTTGTAATGAGTTCCTATTTTCATGTCAAGTAATTTTTCAGCTTATTCTTGTGTCATCGGCGAAACTTCTCACTACAGAGTCTTTAACATTACAGTCTATGTCTGAGATCATAATAACAAACAGCAGTGCAGCTAATACCGTACCCTGTGGCACGCCAGATATTACCTGAGCTTCATCTGATTTCTCGTCATTTGCAACCACTATCTGTTTTCTGTTTTGAAGAAATTCTTTTACCCATTTTCCTATCTTTCCCACAATATTATACTTTCTCATTTTTTTCTCTAATGTATTATGGTCTACCTTGTCAAAGGCTTTTGCAAAATCTAGATAGATTACATCTGTGTCTTTTTCATTTATCATATTTCTGTAAATGTTTTCATAGTACGCTATCAGTTGGGTTTGTGTACTTGTTCCGGGCACAAAACCGTGTTGACCTATATTAAATAAATTATATTTAACCAAATGATTCATTATTTTCTTTTTTATTACCCTTTCATACACTTTCATAATATGTGGTGTTAGACTAACAGGTCTATAATTGCTTGCCTCTAGTCTTGATCCATTCTTGAAAATAGGGGTTATATAAGCTAATTTATGTTTAACATAAATCTCGCTCATATCTACACGTTGTCTTAGCAGTATTGCAAGCGGCTTCGCGATAGTGTGAGCAGTTATTTATTAACAAAATCGCTGGAACTCCATCTGGTCGGGCCGCCGATCCATTGTTAATTTCGCTTATAACCTCCACAATATCTGCTTCATTAATATCTATATCCACTAGATATTCAACATTTTCTTCTCTCCTTTCTGTTTCATTATTCATATTCGCAATTCTTGGCGTGAATTCACTCATATTTCTCTGTTAATATATTGCATATTTCCAATTTTTTATTCGTTAACCGTCCTTCAATTCTTAGAGGGCCTATTTCTAATCTCCCTTTATTCATGTTTTTTGCATAGGAGTATAGTACTTTGTTTTTTTTTTTCTTTTTTATATTTTGAAGTGTCCTTTCTTTTAAGTCCTTTTTTTTCATTTTCTTTTGATTGTATAATCTTTTGTTCTGCCTTTTCTATCTTACTTTTTATTTCCATCATTTTCCATACATTTTATTCTTTTGCAAGATTTTTCTTCCACTTTCTAATTTTCTGAAATAAGATCCCTCTGTCTCTTGGTGCATGTCTGATTTTTATTTGTTTTTTTCGGTACATATTTTTCAACAATTTTCTCCTGTATTTTGTACAGTATATCCGTATTTACCTGTATATGATCACTTACGAATACATTTTCCCATCTTTGTTCAATTCTTCATTTATTTCTGACCATTTTATATTCTTACTATAAAAATTATATTTTCCATATCCTTCCTAAAGTTTTGTGCTTTGTTTATCTCTGCGATCACTTGCTTTGGAATGTACTATTAATTCTATGACATTGTGGTCTGAAATTCCCGTGTTATACACAATTATTTCTTTAACATAATTCACCTCATTCACAAATACTAAATCTAGGACATTGTCCTTTATTGTTGGAATGTGGTTTTTTGTTGCATATTATGTTCTAATAGCATATCTTGAAGCTTTTCAAGTTGCCTCCTATCTTCTGCGCTACTATTACTCTCTTTTTTATATGTATATATTCAACCACCTTCTTCTATCCGTTCTTTCAAATCCACGAAAGGAAAGTTAAAATCACCAGATAGGAGTACATTCCAGTCTTTATGGTTTCTACATATATCATCCATTTTTTCTATAATTATGTCAAACTCCTTAGTATTTGGGGGTCTTTTAAACTACAATATTCACTAGTTT
>NC_090732.1:145485832-145500832 GCF_036898095.1 Palaemon carinicauda
TATGTTGTTACACCTCTTAAAATATTTTATTATTATTTTTCCTTTCCTCAATGGGCTATTTTCCCTGTTGGAGCCTCTGGGCTCATAGAATCCTGCTTTTCCAATAGGGTTGTAGCTTAGCAGGTAATAATAATAAAAATTCAAGATATTCTAGGCACTTCAGCTAGAAGGAAAATATTTCCATAAAATGTTTGTCTTACGGGCAAAAGGATTTTTCAATTCCATTAGCCAAAGTTATCAAAACTTCATAGATATAAGGCTTAAGGATAAGCAAAATATTCCAAGTACTTTTGCCAAATATAGTAAAATATATCCTCAATAAATTAATCTGCTGTACGAGAAGAATTTCTTAGTAATAATACGGAATACAGGGCACGTATGCTCAAGGGATTAAACCAAAAGATAGTAAGAAAGTCAGAGTAATTTAGGTAAATGTGAAACCCCGTTTCTTTAGAGCTTTTGCATAACATGAAAGAAAACTTGTCCTCTTTTTCCAAGGCACGATAAGAACTTTCGTAGAACTTTTGCCTGAATTGAGAGAAGAATTCCCAAGTCATTTTGCTGAAGATAGAATAATTCCCTAATGCTATTACACAACGTAAGGAAGGAAATCTCGAGTGATGTTTTCGGATGTAAAAACAATTCTCGGAATTTTGCATAACATACCAGGACTCCCAAGCTTGAGGTAAAATTTCCTTAGTGTTTATACCAGACACCAGGTAAGATATCCCAAGGGGTTTAGCTAGATGCAGATTGAAATTTTTGTATTATTTTGCTCGATTGAGGGAAAAAATTCCTATTCTCATTGACCCCATGTTTTACCCAACAGTAGGAAAAAACTTCTATAATGGTTTCACATAACGAGGAGAAAATTAAAATTCTATTGGCAATGAAGTTGAATAATTCTTGTCTCTGCCAAATACTTATTAAGAAAAGAAATCCAAAGTAACGTAGATTTATGTCTAATGTGGATGGTTCAATGATATTCTTATGGCCTTCTAAAAACTGCATCAATACTGTAATTCAGTTAAATCCAGTGCAAGATACCGTAAGTGCTTTAGAAAGATACAGAACAAGAGGATTTTAACCAGATATCTTTGATAAATAAAACCGCGGATTCCCAAGCTGTTTAGACTGAAGTAACTTGAAAATTCTCAATTATTTTAGCCATAGGCCGACAAAGAAATTTCCAAGCTTTTTTGGCCCGATATAAAACAAGATTTCCCAAGTACTTTAGACTATATTAAAACAATATATATGTAGTACTTCTCCCTAACGTATGTGAAGAATTTCCAAGTTATATTACTTAAAGTTAAAAACATTTTTCTTTTTTCTCTCTTTTTGGCAAAGACAAGGCAGGAAAATCAAATTGTTGTTAAAGAGATGGAGATTTACCAGCCTCATGAGTCAAATTTGACTCCTGCAGAGCTAAGTCGAATAAATTTGGGAGATGGATTATACATATTAAATCTTAACGATAAAAAAAAGGAATTAAAACTATGATAAACAGATCTTCAAATTATACCTATAAAGTCTGTTCTTCTTACAAATATTAAAATCGTAAATTCAGAAAAATACTCAGAATCAGATACAATGTCAAATAAAGTTTTCTGAGCAAAACACAAATCTCTGTGTTTTACAAACAGTACCTTCATAAAATATATGATAAATGGTTAAAATGGCGCCACACTCACTGTACTTTGGGACATTTTCGTGAGGTGTACAGTGTATACATTAAAAAGTCATGGGTCAATGTTGTATGACCTATACACAATCTTACTAAAATTACCTCCGCCCTTCTATCCCTCAGGGATAATGATTCCCATGAAGAGACGATTGGTTTTATTTGCTTTAATTTATTGTTGTTAGATTCATTATCCCAGATTGTTCTCATTTTTGCCAATATTAAATGTTTCATGATGGTTATATAATCTGTAACGGTAGTTTAACATTCCTTTGTCGTAATTCTATTGCTGATTTAACAGCAGCATCACCCTTTTCACTATAAAAGAATTTCAATTGTATTTGTTTAACTTTGGAAAAGAATGCGAAGCCCTTTTGTTATTTGTAAGGGAAGAATTTCCAGTTGGTTTACCAAGCGCTATAAACTAATATTCCGAAGGTATTCTGTCCGATGTAGAACACAACTGTAGTAGTTTTGCCTGGCGTAGGGGAGGAATTCCCAAGTGTCTTGTCAGAATGTAACTCTGGAAAATCCCAGGTGCTTTGTCTGGACGTAGCAGACGAGTGACTACCGTAGTGATTCTTCTAAAGGTAGACTAACTATTTACAATTACCATTTTTTAAACAAAAGACAAGATATCTCAAGTGTTTTGATTTTATTTAGGATAAAATTTCAAAATTTTATTTTTTCAGAAGAGAAGCAGGCAGTCATCTGGCCCGATAAACAACTTTAAAGTCCCATGTCTAAAAGCATTCGGAAAATTAAGAGGTTTGTCACATCAAAATATCTGTGCTGCTTTTGTCTGATATACGAAAAAAATTAGGTTGTTTTGATCGACTTGAAAGAAAATTACGATAATAGTTTTGCCCAAATTTCCCTAAGGAAGAGAATAAATACTTTTACCAAATTACGGAGGAAAATTCAATAACTTATTTGTCCCAAGTAGAAAGATCCTACGCTTTTCTGTCAATTATAAGACAAGAAATCTCAAGTGCTTTTTCTTGAGACATATTGGCAACAATATGGTAAGTATTTTTTCACTAAAGTAAGAAAAGAATTCCCATTTTTTCTCAAAATTAAATAACAAGAAATCACAAGGGATTTTACCAGAGATAGACTAAGAAGTGCCAAGTAATCATGCCAAACATAAGAATGGAAATCCTACATAAAATGCAATGAAAATTCAAAGTACTTTTAACAAAATTTCCAAAAATAATTTAAATGTAATTTTGTAAATATAAAGCAGGAAATCCCAAGTGCTTATGTCCGAAAACAGAAGAAAATTTCCGCGAAACTTTCACCAGGGATATAAGAAGAATATCGCCGTGGTTTCACCAATCAGAAGGCAAAAAATCATATCTGCTTGTACATATAAGAGACGGTATCAAAAGAGCTTTTGCCTAGAATAGATGATAGAAAGTCTTGCATGTGTTTCTCCTAGTTTTGTCCTTTAACTTTCGGTCAAAAGTCAATATGTCTTGAGAAACATTTTGTTCGCTAAACATGGTGAAAAGTCTCCTAGGGACTACCCGAAGCATGTGATGGCACCATTATTAAGTTTTTGGCAATTCTATAGATCGAAATAAGATAAGTCAGTTTTGTTTAATTTCCTGTGTTTCCATCTTATTGAAATATGTTTTTTTTTTTTTTTTTTTTTTTTTTTTGTTAAAGCAAATAATAATAACGTTCGTAGCCATGTTCTGGGATAGAAAGTAAGTTTGCGTGTTATAATGAAATAAATATTACCGAATACCTTATTAACAACGGTCTGAAATTTTTGCACGTCAGTGCATAATAGCTCTGCTGCATGATATTGCATATTTCTAATCTATGTTCTATATTTCTCTTTATTTGTCGCATAATATCGATGATTATAGTTATGTAATTTTGTATTCATCTCTGTTTTAGTGAAGGACAACTGTACAACACATGTGCATTGAAAAGACCCCCTCTCTCTCTCTCTCTCTCTCTCTCTCTCTCTCTCTCTCTCTCTCTCTCTCTCTCAAGACCTTTGTTACCCGAAGAATTAGACCTATCAGGCCAAAGATGAAAGAAATGTTTGGATAGTGTTCCTTATATCTTAAAACTTATCTGCAATAACATATGATGTGTTATATTTCTTTACTATTTGTTTATGACAACTTATGAATCTGGCAATGCATTTCATAAATATCAATGATCCTAATGGAGGGTATTCGTGTATCACATACACACAGACATTTTGTTACGCTATTGTACACTGAACTTGTCAAAAATGTTAATAAATTACAGGCCAATAAAAATTCTGTCTATCTTTACTTGCGGAGGGGCTAATATTTCTTATGGAAAACCAAACATGTTTGTTACTAGGTCGCTTCCATTGGTCATTTGAATTTCTCTATTCTGTCAATTTCTTTAACAAAGAAATATATTCAGCTTTATAGTGACTGAAAAAGATATGATCCTAACAGGTGAAATAAAATTTTATAGAAATATAAAACAGCCTTTTTTTCAGCTTATTAGTATTATCATCATCGTCATAATTACAACGTAAATTGGTATCATATTTTTACATAAAAGCTTACCCACATTATTACTAATACTATCATTCTTGTTCTTGGTATCATGTCGTTGCTGGCACTGCTTCAAGATATGATTTTTTTTTCTTCTTACGAATTAAAGGTTTAATTTCTATTATCATTGTTATTACTAGCTCGGCTAAAACCCTAGTGGCCTAGTTGGAAAAGCACGGTGCTATAAACCAAAGGGAAAAGTAGCCCAGTTAGGAAAGGATATAAGGCAATAAATAAACCGCAAGATAAGTAATGAACAATTAAAACAAAATATTTTAAGAACAGTAACAACATTAAAATAGATTTTCACATATAAATAAAAAAAACTATAACAAACCAGAGGAAGAGAGATGTGATAGATAGTGTGCCCGATTATACCTTCAAACAAGAAAGCTCTAATCCAAGACAATGGAAGACCATGGTACAGAGGCTATGGCACTAACCCAAGGCTAGAAAACAATGGTTTGATTTTGGAGTGTCCTTCTCCTAGAAGAGCTGCTTACCATAGCTAAAAAGTCTATCCTACCTTTACCTAGAGGAAAGTAGCACTTGAACAATTGCAATGCAGTAGTTAACCCCTTGAGCGAAGAAAAAATTATTTGGTAATCTAAGTACTGTAAGGTCTATAAGGAAAGAGGAGAATGTGGAAAGAATATGCCAGATTATATTGGTTATCCGTAAGCGAAAGAAAAATAAGCCATAACCAGAGAGAGGGGTCCAATGCAATACTGTCTGGTTAATCAAATAACTCAATAAATCTCTAGAGGTAGTATCACAACGGGTCATTATTGATGAGTTTGTGGAACATAGAGGTAGATGGCGCAATGCAAGTGGAATGGTTTGTCGTATGCTAATCAGCTCTCTAAGTGGGTGCATAAAATAGCCTAAGCTGTCGAGGTTACCTAAACAGAATTCATACACAACTCAGCAGTTAAAAGATGTATTTCATAATGACTATTTTTCTCTGAAGCTACGCCATACAGTATTAAGGAAGACACGAGCATATACACAAGCGTATGCACACATATACACAGATATATATTAAATAGGGTAAATAAATGAAAACTGTGAAATCCGACTGAGATAAAATTGATATAATTTTAGAAACCCATCTTTCCTTAAATACTTCGTGTTAACAGTAACATCAATGCATTATTTCTTCAGCTTTTACAATGGCCTTCCGTTTAATCTTGCCTATTTAATATAATCTGCCGACAATATTCCATACCTTATTGAATATTTCCTGTGAGTAAAGGACGTTTATCTAAATACTGAACAAAGTGGTCACAAATAGGGAGCAGCATTTGTAATCCTTTTCAAACACAGAGTTTGTTTATTGTAAAATCCTTTCAATCATAGAATTCACCAGATTAACATTGAAATCTCCTCCAAGGGGATAACTACAGGATTTAACAAATCACTTCCCGTACCTTACTAACAGGGATTTAGTATTGTTCTGATTTTTCAGAATTGCTAATAAATTGACTTTAAATATATATTTAAAATCTAATTTGCATGCATTTAACTATAAATTAATACAATATCTATTCAACCCTGAAAATCAAATTCGTTTTAAGCAAGCAGGTTGAAGGAATGGACAACCTATCAAGCAGCAGAAAAAACGAATTACAAGGTGATTGCCCTTGAAATAAACAGTGTAATAGGCCTAATCGTAAAAAGGAAGAAGGGAAACGTGACCTGGAGGAGTTCTGAGGCTCGGTATCAAGTGGAAAAAAATTTAAGTGCAACCTGAAATCATAGGTTAGATACAAGTTCAACCTAAATATCATAGATTAAACATAATTACTACTGAATAACACGGATTAAGTACAAGTACAACCTGAATACCATAGAATAAAAATAAGCTCAGCCTGAATATCATAGATACTCCTTACGTAAATGTTGGAAATTGCGGCTTAACAAGTGTTAGGAAACTTTGTTTTTACTAAATAGTCAGAGACGAAGCGAGGACGCTATTCGGGTGAAAATCATAATTATTCTGAATAACAAGGTAGCAAATGATACACATTATTGTAAGGGTAAAAGAAATCTTGGAAACAGATAATTAGGCATAAATATGAATACATGAACACAAATGAAATACATGGAATTTTGGGGTATCCTTCCCCACACAAAAGTTCTATTAAAAGGTAAAATAAAAATACACGGATGTTTGTATCATTGAAATATCACTCAAAATCTAACAGAAAAAAGTCAGCTTTGTCAACGTTAAATCAAATCAACGTTAGTAAAATACATAAAATTTGTCGGGTAACAACTATGGCAAAATTAAACTTGGAACAAATTTTAGTAGCATGGCCTGAGAGTAAATAAGTTCCAATGATAGGAAGTTAGTAAGAACTTTACATGGTCATTCTTTCACTGGAAATCCCCTACCCGTTTCAGAAATAATATGGAAACTAATCGAAAAACATATCAATATATCTTCTATTAATCCGAGTTCAAAAATACAGAATCTTCTTCTATGTTTGGACCATTTACAGTTTATCACTAGCTAACCTTTAATTGAAGATGTCAAGCTGGCCGGAAACCAAAATATATGTTATGTACATGAATTACATATCACATATTGACAGTTAAGCTACGAGCGATACTTTAATTGTTGACATATTGTCTGTATAAGTATTCGGAAATACTAAAGAGGAGACGGATATCTATAAGAATTAAACAGTGGAAAAATATGAGTTAAAGACTGTTGCTCCCGAGCTATCAGTTTTATCCGAATGCCTATGAAAACTGGATTAAAAGTTAGAACACAATTAGGCCATTTTGAATAACAATGTCGAAACTAGTATGTTCAGGACATGAGGCTGCTTTATTTATTATTAAAAAAAAAAAAAAAAAAAAAAAAAAAAAAAAAAAAAAAAAAAAAAAAAAAAAAAAAAAACACTTTCAATCCCATTTGTAATTTAGATCTGTTACTCTTAAGTTTTATATGATAAAATTTAAAGAAAACCACAGACAATAAAAAATTGAGCGAAACATTAGTATTGATGTTTTCTTCTTTTTGGGGGGAGGGGGGTATGTTAGTGAGGAAAAAAAAAGAAGTTTCTGATACGTAACAATCATGATGTGTATTTTAAAACTACATGAATATTTTCACAGCAAAATATAATCTAATGATGCTATTTTTAGTAGTTAGATGCTATAATTATAATTTGTTATGAAATTATAGACTTAAACCCCATTTATAATGGAACGAATATTAGGTACCAAAAAAAAATCACTTGTCAAAATAATATAATCAGATATTAATTTAACCCTACTGTATGACACGTATAAAAATATATGGGGTATGAAGTTAGTTTCCGGATATATAAATTTTCATTCGGAGAGATCTTATGGTCAATAAAACTTGATATATAGTTCACTAATAGCCCATAAAGTGTTATTATAAAACACCATTACGCTGAAGGTTTGGGGGCGGGAGGGTCGCTGGTGGAGCGAGTGATGTAAACTTCAAATCAATTTGCTGTAAACTTCACTAAGTAATTTTATATGAGTTACGGACAACTTCTTACATTACATGATGCCTTTCGTTCATATAGATAGAGCAAAATGAGTAGACAAACATCAGAGAGAAAAAAAAACGACACCTATTAAATACTCATCCACTTCATAATATAAATAAATCCTTCCGTCAAACTGCTTAAAAAAAAGCTATTTCCACATCAGAATATAAATTATTTAATCTAAAAATAAGCATCCGTGAATAAAAACCGTACTTTTTTCTCTCTTTAAATATATATATATAATATATATATATATATATATATATATATATATATATATATATATATATATATATATATTCCTAGTAATACTGTTTACTTATGGTTCACAATTCTGAAAAGAATATAATGACAAAATGAATATCACTCGTAAAATAACAAATTGCTACTAGGTAAAATAGGTCTGTGCTATGATGCTATTATATTCCCAATATGCTGAAATGAATAAAAGCAATATCAGGACTGATATCAGTGAATTAGTGACAGCATGCTCTGATTAACAGGCAATTCGAATGCTTTATCTATCATAGAGGGAAAATAATTGGAATGAACGCCAGGCCCAGATTTATAGGAGTCCAGCAATAAATTCATTGAACGTCAGGTAAAGCTAACATCTACGCTCAACTGTTTTTGTAAATTTTATCGTGATATTGGTTGGGGATTAATTTTCTCAAAACTGGCCAGCAACAACCATAACAATAATTGTTTCTATTTTAGGAAATATAATAACATTTGTTAATTTGACATTTGGATATACGGGCGAGTTTACAAGATTCCTAGTGGCAGTCTAAATGAGATGCAATGCAGTAGAATGTGAGAGACTATTAGGGGAACTGAGTATTCACATAAACTGGACAATTCTCTAATGTGAATTTGGAACGTGGTTGCAGTTGAATCGTTAGTTTTACCCATAAACCATGGACTGAACATCTGTCTGACATCTACCCACACCTCTGTCTCCCTCACGCTTGTGAGAGAGGCAATGAAAATCTAGACAAGAGCTATCCATTAAAAGTAGAAGCTGCTATATTTCGTATCTGTGGAAGAGGATTGCATCTTCTCTAGTGGAGAACACCATAAATGATACATCTAATGACACTTGAAACACCGGAATCATCGCTATTCTGCCAGTGGTATAAAACGAAAAATTCTACCTGTGATTTTCAACCGATTTCATGTTAGTTCATATGTCATTATCAGTTCTTATAATTTACAGCTATCGCAAAAAATCTATAAATTGTTTTATTTCTTGCAAGAAAACTTCATACTCAATTCTAACAGATCATTAGGGATAAGTTTTCACAAATAGTTATAACGAGTTGAATTCTTAAATCATTGTTAAACTTCAGTAAGTCATAGGAATTAGAAATTCTTTGAAATGCTGCCAAGACGTAAGCTTTTCATCTTCAATAGCAGTTATAAGGCTGAAAAAAATATTATCCTAAGAATGAAATCTGAAATGAATACCATAAACTCTAACTCTAAACTGAAACAAGTTTTCATACGACGTTACAACAAGAATTATCTAACTGAATCCTCAGCAGTTTGTGTATGACTATATCTAGTATATTTCTTTAATAAAAAGCCAGAATGAATTCTCCCACAAAGAACGACGATTTCGATACAGATTGGTGCTTCGTATTTCTTTGGAAGTTGAACAGTTTCTATAGTTTCTTATTTCATTTGTCCAATATTCCACGGAACATCCACCTGTGAAATCCAATATCCAATAAACAACAAACTTTCAACAAATCTTCACGACCAACTTTTTTCTCTATGCCTTGCGCTCTCTCTCTCTCTCTCTCTCTCTCTCTCTCTCTCTCTCTCTCTCTCTCTCTCTCTCTCTCTCTCTCTCTCTCTTTATTGTGCTATAATCTGGATAATAACGATGATCTCGTTATTCTTTTGTACAAAGTTTTATGCTACATCATAAATTTTACCCTTCCGATAATCTCTTCAAATTGTCGAACATGCTATAATTTTCCTTACATAAAACCTCTTCATTATATGATGTATAAAGCCTGCTCAGTGAAATTTATGGAACAATAGAATAACATGAAGAAAAAGAATATTTTTTATGACCTTATCCTCTTAGAGTTATGTGAATTGTTACATAATGTGTATAAATTTATATTTGATATATACATAACTACATATGTAATATATATACATATGTGTATGTACAGTATGCTATGTATGTATACGCTATACATATACTGTATATGTTCACTGAAGAGATGGTTTCAGAGAAACAAGGCAACAGTAACAGTCAAATGCACTATCTATCTCACACCAGAATAAACTCCCAAAATATAAATAAATTTCGCATACATATCTTATATAGTATTGCAAAAGAGCTAGCATATATATATATATATATATATATATATATATATATATATATATATATATATATATATATATACATATATATACAAATCCTTTACTAGGAGGGGATACCTTAACGTGGTGAAATAATTTGTGAGTCACCATGATCAGCTAAGCTATACTAGTCAGGGCCACCAATACTAGGTTGGTTTGCTGAGACCGATTAGACTAAAGTCTCCAACCATCAACAGAACGCACTCACCAACGTGGAAATGAAAACAAACAAAACCCCAGACAGAGATAAGAACATATCTAAGGCCTTTATCCTGCTGCGGACTAGAAGCGGTTGTAATATTTATTGTGCTGTTGTATATATACAAATTTGCATAGGATAAATTCAAATAGAAATATTACACATACATATTAAATATATACATATATACATATATATGTATATATATTTATATATATATATATATATATATATATAATATATATAATATATATATATATATATATATATATATATATATATATATATATATATTTATATATATACATACATATATATATACATATATATATATTTATATAAATGTATATATATATATATATATATATATATATATATATATATATATATATATATATATATATATATATTGATATTTATATACACTATATGTAAGTATGTGTGTATATATATATATATATATATATATATATATATATATATATATATATATATAATATATATATATATATATATATACATACATATATATATATATATATATATATATATATATATATATATATATATGTATAATATATATATAATATATATATATATATATATATATATATATATATATATATACATACATATATATATATATATATATATATGTATATATATATATATATATTATATATATATATATATATATGTGTGTGTGTGTGTGTGTATATATATATATATATATATATATATATATATATATATATATATATATATATATATATATATATATATATATATATATTTATATACACTATATGTATATATATACATATATATAAATATTATGTATATAAAATATAGGTATAGGTCCAATAGTCACTGACAATTCGCCACCGACAAATCAACGCCAGCATTTAGCCGCCAATAATTGGCCAATGGTAACAATTCGCCACAGGTGACAATCCGCCCCCAAATGATGATTTACAATTAAAAAGAATAATGATGGGAAACAAAATAAGACCCCTTTAAAAATCTATCTATTTTGTCTGAAATGATAAAAGACATGCTGATCATAATTATTGAAAACATTCATATAATTTTATCATATTTGAAAAATATGTGCCATACCACGTAAATATCCAATAAAATTCTTTTCGTTAACATATTCATAAACGATTTTCTTCATTCTCTTGTCCGTATCTTGGTACTGTTTTTTTTTTTTTTTTTAACTTAGTGGCAGGTTTAAGGCCTGGGATAAAATGCTCCATATACAAAGCTCTACGTTTTTGTACATTTTTTAATGTTTCCTCAACCTTCCACAGTGTTGGTTGATGGCTTCCTAGTTCGTAAGAATTTTCTTCTGTGTCACGATTCTGCATAGCTATTCGTTCTATCTTCGTCCTCCAGTGTTGTTTCATAAACATTCAATAAATCGTAAGGGAATGAAGGGTTCCTTCTGTTACCTAGTCTCTTATAAACACCCACGTAATTACACTCAAACCAAGTTAGTAAAATTTCTAGTTCTGAGGGCAAATAATTTTACTAAAATTAGCAGTTTTCAAGGAATGACCTTTTAGTAACAACATCTATTAGCAATAACATTTTGCTGGTGGCATATAGTAATAGTTTAGTAATTTTTCAAGGAATGACTTATTCCGGTGTCGAACTGTCCAGCAGGCAAATAATTTTGGGGCGTACTGTCTTTGGCGGCTGATTGCCGTTGGTGAAATGACGGTGGCAAACTGTGGGCAGCGAATTGTCCGTATCCGATAAAATATCCGCATGTATGATTTCTATTGGTCGAGAAACGTACTCGTAGTTTGAAGCATTGGAAGAAAGGAATCTGCGATTTCATTCATTCATTCATTCATTCATTCATTCATTCATTCAAAAAAAAAAAAAAAAAAAAAAAAAAAAAAAAGCCAAGCAGAGAGAGGAATACGACTTGATTCTCAATTGACAGACTGAACTGGATATAGACACTGTAAAAAAGACTACAAAGGACTTGCCTCAATTAAAGAAGTATGATGAAGTGAAAATAACAGTATTTGGAACAACAGTGAAACAGGGTAGGCGCCTTAGTTACATTTGTGCAAAAGGTTTATTTGAAAAACTTCAACCTACTCATATAACAAGTAGACACGTTGAATGAGACTTTCTATGTAATAAAACATGAAACATTTAACAAAAATCATCAAATACGATTGTCCAAAGAAAACAATAATAATTCAGAAATTGAAATTATAAAGAATTTATAAAGAAAGTACGAACAGGAGGGTGACTGCAATAAAGAATTAAAATGAAATAGATACTCAAGCAAACGATTAATTGTAGGAATTATGAAAATTTACTGGAATTGTTAAGTTATTTTTTCATAATAACCATGTTTATAGCCGTTATTTTCTAAAATAACTAGGATTTTAGGAAATATGTATATTTACTGGAATTTTTCAGGGATCATGCATATTAACTGAATTATTCGTTAGTATGCAAATTTATTAGGGATTATGCATAATAACAGATTTCGCATATTTAGGATAAACACACACACACACACACACACACACATATATATATATATATATACATATATATATATATATATATATATATATATATATATATATATATATATACATATATATATATATATATATATATATATATATATATATATATATATATATATACATATATATATATATACTGTATATATATATATGTATATATATATATATATATATATATATACATATATATATATATACTGTATATATATATATATATATATATATATATATATATATATATATATATATATATATGTATATATATATATATATATATATATATATATATATATATATATATATATATATATATATGTGTGTGTGTGTGTGTGTGTGTGACAAAAGAGCACGACATGAAAGTTACATTTCTTTGTAAAACCGATAAACATTGACCTTTTACATTTCTGAAAATCATAACTCGTTTAAGTATTCAACCACAATTGACAATTTGTTTACAGACCTGTGGATGAGATTTTAAAAGAATGGCGTATGCCTAAATATTGTATGCCATTAATAACTGATTGTCCGGATATCAAGAGTATCAGAGGAAAGCATTTATCATTAATGAGGTTTTCGTTGCATGTATAACATCAGAAAACACTAAATAATTTTAATGTTACATATAAAAATTTCTAACTAATCTCTTCCAACATGAATGCATGGAGATGATAATCAATATTGATGGTACTATTTATTTTATGATATTGTGTAACGATCAAGATTATTCAAGATTTATAGTTATCATCCTATCAATATGAGAGTCCTCTTCTAATATTTGTTTTTCAAACAGTTGCTCCGCTCCGAGTCATTTCATTATATTTATCGGGTTATTGAGCAAATTTTAGATGTTTATCGATGTAAATAGAAAATTATTTATAATAGGGGAAATACAATATTAAAACCTTCATAATATCTACGACATAGCAAAGTAATAATATGTATTTTTATCTCTGGCTTAAAAGCTATCCCTGCAGGTCATTTTAAGATTTATTTTACAGAAGCGGTTCTTCTCCGCCTTGATCAACAACTCAATAAAGTATTTAGTTTTTAATCATCGGATCTCTGAAAATTCAACACCCTGGTGAAAAGAAAAAGAGAAATATTTATAGAATTCACCTATTACTAAGCAAAATGTCATGAAGAGCCACATTTTCAGCGTTCCCTTTACAAAAGGTTATCAATAGTTTTTAAAGAACCAATAGTATAAGAATGGCCATATTTTACTATTTTGACTTGGGTAAAACTACTTGCTTTTAAAATATCGAATAACATATAGCGCAAGAAATCATTATTATTATTTTTCTACTCTCAGTATGTGAACTCAATAAACTGCAATAGTCAGAGAGAGAGAGAGAGAGAGAGAGAGAGAGAGAGAGAGAGAGAGAGGAGAGAGAGAGAGAGAGAGAGAGAGAGAGAGAGAGAGAATAGAATTAAGGGGATAAAGACCTCTTTTCCTGGATTCAAAATTTGTAGACAATGAGATGAAAATTGGGAGAAGACGACGCTTTACTCCGTTTTGAAATATGGACGCTGAAATTGACATCCTAATCAAGTCTACGAGATCACTGGTAGACATCTTGAGTCCTCTCTCTCTCCCTCTCTCTCTCTCTCTCTCTCTCTCTCTCTCTCTCTCTCTCTCTCTCTCTCTCTCTCTCTCTCATCATATACTAGAAAATTCTTCATGTCTCTAGTATTTGTAGTTTCTAAAAGAAATGAATTATTCTAGGAAGTTGTATGTCTGTTCCTCACTTTCAATTAATAAATATTACTGTATGATTATAAGTATACCAATACTTGAGCTCTATTCACAAACATCAATCAGTCTTTCCCATGAAAAATCCAATACCATTAAAAAGAAATGGAATTAAATATCTAAAAACTACATAGTAAAATTCTTCATTCCTTGGAAAATCTCATGGATATTCGTGTCTCTAAGTGAACGTATAAAATTCTTACTCTATTAGCTTGGGTGAGGTAGAACGAATAAGTCGACGATTGGAAAATATTTTATTCAAGATGGAAATAGTTCAAGCTATGGATTTGAGTGAGAAAAGCTTCGAAAGTTAAATTATAGTTTTCAAAGGAAATG
>NC_090732.1:145505832-145513332 GCF_036898095.1 Palaemon carinicauda
ACTAAAAAGCTAAAAAAAAAAAAAGTTTGGTGCAAGCAACCACTAAGCTATAAAATTTTTCCCCGTATTTCGTATCATGGGAGTAACTATTTTACTGCTAAAAGGTTCAGAGTGTTAGGAGTTATGAGACGATGAAGACTTAGAGATGAGCAAGGTGGTACATTGCACGAGATTAAAGGGCTCAACATCCAGGAAACCCAAGAATGAAGTCAAGAACGAACTCACGTGATTTTAGTATAAGCTAATACAACTGGAACATAAAGGCAACGTCGTAATCCAGAGAAAAATTAATAAAAAAAAAAGCGAAGGAGTTTGTAATAACTTCTGCCTTTACTTTCCGTTGTATTCGGTTACACTAAAATCACGTGTAACTTTTTTATTCTATACATTTCACTTTCAAAAGGATCGAAATTTCACCCATCATTTCAAATAACCCCACTTACCTTTAACTGAAGTTCCATTTTTCCGGACTTAACCTATTTCGCATCTTATCTTCCTTCCCATCATATATTTAAGCGTTATATATACTCCTAAACATTTATAGGTATTAACCCCATTCATTCTTCTACTAATTTTCTGGATTCGTGTGTGTGTGTGTGTGTGTGTGTGTGTGTGTGTGTGTGTGTGTGTGAATTAGTGAGTTTGTTAACAAGAGAGAAAATGGAATAATGGCATTCATTGTTATGTAATGGTATGGAATATAAGTGTTATCCGATTAAAGTGTCCGATAAGGTTTGTTGTAAGTCTGGTTTCCTTTTGGACATACCTCGCAGTCAATCCCTTGATAAGTACCAAAATTACAGACGCTATTGCATTTATGAATCAATGTTTCCAATCTTTTCTTGACCAGGTGGACATGAGTCCTTTTATAGTTTATATATGACATATTTGTTTTTGACGTTGTTAATAGTTTATATATGACATATCTGTTTTGACGTTGTTACTTTTTTTAGATTGATTTATTGTTAATTCTCTTCATTTATTTATTTCCTTATTTCCTTTCCTCACTGGGCTATTTTTCCCTGTTGGAGCCCCTGGGCTTATAGCACTTTGCTTTTCCAACTAGGGTTGTAGCTTGGACAGTAATAATAATAATAATAATAATAAATAGATGTAGTGGAAAATTGTTACGGAGGTATGTGCGAGTAAACTTCAACTTTTTGGTTCTTATGACATGTATTCATTCATTCCAACAGAGCATCAAGTTCTTCAAACGGTTCCTCGCCAACAAAACCAGCTTATACTGTAGACGTCGGTAAAAATGGATCAAAATTCGACTTGTCTAAAATTAGTCATTGGTTTCGTAAGTAAATTTGACTTACATCTAATTTCAAACGAAAAATTATATGCAATAGTATTTAACATATTTTTAATATAATGACGAGTTGTTTAGGAATATTAGTTTCCAATAAAATTGTCATCGCAAGCACCAATAAAACTGCAATTGCAAGTACATAATATAAAGTATAAATTTATGAAATTATTGAATATACAAACTTTATAGTATTTACAAACCTTCTACAAAACTTTTTAATTTTGCAGATCTTAAATTTTATGAACCTTAGAATAGTACTTCCCTAGCGGATCCAAGGGGGCCACGGGGGGTCACAACCCGCCATTTTATAGATAAAAAATTACGGGTTTCAAGGAAAAAAACAAAGCTAGACTGTTGAACTTGAAGTTTTCAAGAAAAAAAAATTGACAGTTAAACTCGGCATGCTGTACGGGTGGAAAAATATTTTTCTTTAATTTCAGGTTTTATCCTTTATCAAGTTATTTTACTTTTAACAATTTTTCTACGACAGTCATCTTTCTCAAAACTCAAAAACTATTTATGATTCAACACTAGGAAGTAAATCTATGATAGTCACGAGCATTACAGTCAAAACCATTTTAATTAAAGATGTGAGGAGTAGGGCTAATATGAACTCTAACCACCTTCAATGGACAAGTGGTTTAAGGCTATTTTTTCATTGTATTGACTCATACATAACCATTTAAAAAAATCCCCTTATATCTTTATTCTCGGCCCGGAGCTAATCTGAAATTATAAAATATTTGTGGCTGAATACATGAAGGTCACGTGTCTCGTGATATCATAAATAACAATTTCGTTAAAAAAATCTTTATCGTTTTTTATGCGCAATACACAAGGGTAAGTGCAACAGCGTAGGATTCAGCTCAGTTCTATATATATGTATATATATATATATATATATATATATATATATATATATATATATATATATATATATATATATATATATATATATGCAAAAAGGGAGTTATAGTCAGTGATAAGATAAATTATAATTTCATTCATCTATTGCATATTTCCTTCAACTAGGCAGCAGTCGCTTGGAAATATATTAAGGTTATATTTCATGGACGAGAGTACTTTCATGAGCATTTCACTCGTATTCCCTGATTTGAAATCTTCTGTAGATGACTGCTAAAGCGAGACTAGCTACTAAACAAAAACAATTATTATACAGTGGCAACCATCCTACAATACATAAACATCATTATAATAATCACAAAATAATTAATGGCCATTCCAATATCAATATCAAGAAGAATTACGTATCAAATACCAAAATATATTTATTTAGTAAAAAAAAAAAAAAAAAAGGTTCGTAGAATATCCATTTCTAGACATAGTGTAGTCATATCCTGATACATTAATGTTTTCTATGAAGAGATGTCGATTACTTAATGAAACTGTTACACTTTAATTAAGTCATGGGGAATGTCAGTGCAAATTACATAAGTTTTAACTAGAAATTTAATCAGCCTAGAGAGAGAGAGAGAGAGAGAGAGAGAGAGAGAGAGAGAGAGAGAGAGAGAGAGAGAGAGAGAGAGAGAGAGAGAGAGAGAGAGAGAGAGAAATACAATGGCAATTTATCAATAATCCAAATAAGATTTCGACATCCAAATCTCTGGTCTATGACTTCATTGTGTATTATTGCCATGAAGCGAGATTATTGTTTTGAATTAGAGGTTTTTTTTAATATATCTTTATAAATTGAATTATAAGAAGAAAATGGTTTCAAATACATGGAAAATATCTCTAAAATAGATTAAAATTCCGTCAGTTTCCAGGGGTTTTACAGCAATCCCCCCACCCCAGTTTTTAAAATAACTGGATCGGAGCTTGTATTTTAGTTATTACTACCTGAGTTGGTTTTAATATGAATTGCAGTAATGCCCCGTTACTGTTAATGTAAATCCTGGTTCTTATATTTTCAGTGGGAACCTTACCTCTTGCCTTTGAATATCAATCCTCCTTATAAGGTGGATGGCGTGGCTAAGGACATTATCGAAATTATCATGGAGAAACTGAACTTATGGTAAGAAATATTATTTCATGTAAAGCTTATATACCGGTACAATGATATTTCTTTTCATATATGTACATATATGTACAATAACATTTGTTTATATATATATATATATATATATATATATATATATATATATATATATATATATATATATATATGAATACACATTGGTCTGAGATCTTGAGGAAGAATAAATTCGACATGAAAGGGAAGGGAATTCGGGGTTTATCCCAAAAACTTAGAATCACACGCACACGGACAAACAAACATATGCGTAATATATATATATATATATATATATATATATATATATATATATATATATATATATATATATATATATATATATATATATATAAATAAATAAATATATATATATATATATAAATAAATATATATATATATATATATATATATATATATATAGATAGATAGATATAAATGCACGATATTGTGTTGATTTTCGTCGATATACATACATATATATATATATATATATATATATATATATATATATATATATATATATATATATATATATATATATATATATATATAAATATATAACTATATACATATAAATATATATACATATATAGATACATATATATATATATATATATATATATATATATATATATATATATATATATATATATATATGTATATATATATATACATATATATATATATATATATATATATATATATATATATATATATATATATATATATATATATATATATATATATTATTCCAAATCAGAAATATATTAGAGATTTTAATATGAGCAAATAACACGTGACAGTAGAAGGAAGAAGGTACCTTATTTGCATGGACTTTCACGTGTTTATTTTGTTTCTTTTCCCCTAAACTTGCGTGAACATACACGTAAAAGCGATCGGTACTATATTCTGCATTATACTTATCCGTGCCATTTACTTAATTCATACATATATGTTTACACATACACACACGTACACACACACACACGCATATATATATATATATATATATATATATATATATATATATATATATATATATATACATATATATAAATATATATATAATACATTAATATATGATATATACATATGTGTGTTTATATGTATGTATGTATGTGTATGTGAGCTTCTCTTTCTTATAAAATTTTCATTGAAGGTGATTGCCTTAGTAGTGTTAACGTGATTCCTACAGGAAAATTCGTATTTTCGTGGATTCTCAGATTCTCCGATGCCTTTGAGTAAAGAAACGATTATTATTCCTTTGAACTTATTCAGATCACTACGGCACTAGTTCGACAGTACTTTGTCTTTATCTAGTGATTACTTATTAACATAAGATTTACACATCCTCGATGGTTTAGCTAAAATCACGATTGCCAAAAACTCACTACGGCAAGGACAAACTTTAATTTCCCCAAGGCCAATTTCTTGGCTTTGCCTTTTGCAAAGATACTGATGCAGTCAAAATCCAATATGACAGGATTCCGTAATGATTGGTTGATATAGAGATAACTGGCATCCTGACATCGAAGGTCATTGACACCGATATCGTTGTTATAAATATAAATTAAAAGAATATTCAATTTTGACCAATAAAAGTGAAGATGTCCTTATCAAATTTAAATAGCTTTCAGAACTCCTGCTTGTGAAATAAATCTAATAATATTGCAAGCATAGTACAAAACATCCTGAGCAAGAATCTTAGCAAGGATGGAAGTTTTTTCCTTCTTGTTGAGGCATGAATTTTACAAGAACTTAAATAAGCCCCTCTTGACTTCATAAATCAATCATTTTTGTAGTAATTGCTTTCAGTTTAGTGTGTATATATATATATATATATATATATATATATATATATATATATATATATATATATTATATATATACATACAGTATCTATATATATATATATATATATATATATATATATATATATATATATATATATATATATATATATATATATATATATATAAAGCCCACTATACCGAGCAGAATTACCAGACATATGTCTGGTAGAGTGTATATATATATATATATATATATATATATATATATATATATATATATATATATATATATATATATATATAAAGCCCACTATACCGAGCAGAATTACAAGAACTATGTCTGGTATAGTAGAGTGTCTGGGATTGAAAGGGGAAGAGCGAGAGAGGGTGTGGCTTTATTGCTGAGTGAATGGATGACAGGTAAAGTAGTGGAATGGAAGGAGATATCATCTAGGTTAATGTGGGTAAGGGTTAGGTTGGGTAGGGAATGTTGGGCGTTTGTCAGTGCGTATGGGCCAGGTAGTGAGGAAAGTGAAGAAGAGCGGAATGAGTTCTGGAGTGAATTAACTAGGTGTGTAGAAGGACTGGGTAGAAGGAATTATGTAGCTGTTATGGGTGACTTAAATGCTAGAGTGGGCGCTGGAGAAGTAGAAGGTGTCATTGGGAAGTATGGCGTACCAGGTGAAAATGAGAGTGGTGAGAGACTGGTAGATATGTGTGTTGAACAAGAGATGGTAATAAGTGCTAGCTTCTTTAAAAAGAAAGATAAAAATAAGTATACATGGGTGAGAGTGGCAAATGGAAGAGTAGTAGAAAGGGCATTAATGGATTATGTGTTGATAACTAAAAGAATGTTTGGAAGATTGAAAGACGTGCACGTGTTTAGGGGTATGGCTAACAGCATGTCTGATAATTTTTTGGAGGAAGGAAAATTAGTTGTAGCAAAAGAATGGGGGAATAGAGTAGGTGGATGTAAAAGGAAGCTAGTGAGGGTTGAAGAGCTAATAAAACCGGGGGTAAAAAGTAAATATCAGGAAAGGTTGAAAATGGCATATGACGAGGTGAGAGTAAGAGAAACTGGTAATTTAGAGGAGGAGTGGAAGTTAGCAAAAGAAAATTTTGTTGGGATTGCAAGTGATGTATGTGGCAAGAAGGTTGTTGGAGGCAGCATGAGGAAGGGCAGTGAATGGTGGAATGAAGGAATGAAGGTAAAAGTGGAAGAGAAAAAGAGGGCTTTTGAAGAATGGCTGCAGAGTAATAGTATAGAGAAGTATGAAAAATATAGAGAGCAAAAGGTGGAAGTAAAGCGCAAGGTACGTAAGGCAAAGAGGGCAGCTGACCTGAGGTGGGGTCAGGGACTGGGTCAGTCATATGAAGAGAATAAGAAGAAGTTTTGGAAAGAAGTGAAGAGAGTAAGGAGGGCCGGCGCGAGAATTGAAGAGACAGTGAAATATGGAAATGGAAGGTTGTTAAAAGGAGAGGAGGCAAGGAAAAGGTGGGCGGAATATTTTGAAAGTTTGCTGAATGTTGAGGATGATAGGGAGGCAGATATAATTGCTGTTCCAGGTGTTGAGGTGCCAGTGATGGGAGATGAGAATGAGAGAGAGATTACAATAGAGGAAGTGAGGAGAGCACTAGATGAAACGAGATTAGGAAAAGCATCTGGTATGGATGGTGTGAAAGCTGAGATGTTGAAGGAAGGGGGTGTGACTGTACTTGAATGGTTGGTGAGATTGTTTAATGTGTGTTTTGTGTTGTCAATGGTACCAGTAGATTGGGTCTGTGCATGTATTGTACCACTATATAAGGGTAAGGGTGATGTGCATGAGTGTTGTAATTCAAGAGGTATTAGTTTGTTGAGTGTAGTTGGAAAAGTGTATGGTAGAGTACTGATTAATAGGATTAAGGATAAAACAGAGAATGCAATCTTAGAAGTACAGGGTGGTTTTAGAAGAGGTAGGGGTTGTATGAATCAGATTTTTACAGTTAGGCAGATATGCGAGAAATATTTAGCAAAAGGTAAGGAGGTGTATGTAGCGTTTATGGATCTGGAGAAAGCATATGGTAGAGTTGATAGGGAAGCAATGTGGAATGTGATGAGGTTATATGGAGTTGGTGGAAGGTTGTTGCAAGCAGTGAAAAGTTTCTACAAAGGTAGTAAAGCATGTGTTAGAATAGGAAATGAAGTGAGCGATTGGTTTCCGGTGAGAGTGGGGCTGAGACAGGGATGTGTGATGTCGCCGTGGTTGTTTAACTTGTATGTTGATGGAGTGGTGAGAGAGGTGAATGCTCGAGTGCTTGGACGAGGATTAAAACTGGTAGGCGAGAATGATCATGAATGGGAGGTAAATCAGTTG